>NC_092107.1:32590081-32685081 GCF_045679555.1 Salvelinus alpinus
TTTGCCCTATTTAAGAATTCCACGGTGCATCTCCATTTCCTTTTTCACTGAACATTAAGCACAACGACATTTGAAAATCTCACCAGTGACCTTTAAAGAGTGGCAAATGACAAACAATTACTGAGCAATCAGCCAGTCCCATTAAAGCAGGAATCCTTTGGACATTTACATTAATTATATATACCCATTCATTCTTGAAGAATATAATTTATAAATGTTCATGAGCTTAGTTCAACTATCATGCCCCATCAGAACCAAAAATATAAGCTTGTTTTACTCCAATGTTTGTAAACAATGTACATGTAAACAAACACTGTATAGCCTCAAAACATGGTTAAAACGATACATTTGATATCATGGATTGTCAGGCCTTGTCTATGAATTTGAGAGCGGTTTACCAAAACGGTGGTGGGGTGCCTACTTTGTTATTGTTTATTTGAAGGGTTCTAGTTTTAGGCTCTAAGACATGGATAGACCATCCTACTCTTATAGATAGCAGGACATGCCATGTATTACAGAAGAAAGGCTATCACTTACTGCTCTTTCATACAGCAGAGATAAGCTATCACTTTATTTCATCATTAGGTCCACATATACTGCAGTTGACAGAAACTGTCAACATTGCCTCAGATTCGGCTACATGCCTTGAACTGTTATAAACACATTTTCGGAAGGAAAATATGAAGGGTAATAAATGGTATGTAACGTATATATCATTGTGTGTGGTGGTGTTGTGAATAGAGAGCCATATCTTAGCACGCTGTGCCGGACAATGAATTGAGCTCATGTTGTACCCAGGTCAGACACAGGCCCATGTGGTCCATCAAGGCCATGGTCTAGGACAGGACAACAATAAAGATCACCCTTTCTTCACCTTAAACCCTCTTCTCTTTGAAAGCCCCTTCTCTTATATTAGTCTCTGCCAGAAGCACCACTAGGTCTTTCTGTGCTTGTCTCGCTAGTCTCCTAGAAGCAAAAAGTGCTGTTGTCCAGCTGTAGACTATTTATTGGTCAATCTGGTACTGATGTTCAAAACAATGTGTCGTGGTACATTGAGCATACTAACATTAGACCCAGCCATAACTCATCAGGAAGGAGGCTATGACTAGCTCCACAGAACTAAGATACAAGTTAGCTCTCAAAACAAAAGTTCACCATGCAAAAAGGGATGTTTGTGAGATAGAAAGAGCGAATGAATCAGAGAAACAGAAAAAGAGAATGATATCGAGACAGCAATAGCGTCGGTTAGCATCCTGTCTCTTTATTTGTGAGGGCAGATGGTTTAGCAGGAGCAGGAGTTCAACACTCCTTTAGCATCCTGGCACAAGGGACTGACCGCTAGCTAGCTGGCTGGATGACTGGCTAGCTCGCTGGCAGCTCGAAACAAGCTGCCAATCACTCTAATGCACCGAGCTGGGTACTCTACCAAAGACATCTACACAACCCATCACTGCCTGCAATCAGCACTATAGACGTCCCACAGCCAAATGTATGCACCTCACTAGGTACAGCGCGTAGGGCTTAGGCAATCATGGTCTGTGCAGAGCAGTGAAGATTCAGAACTCATAGCCAATACTGATGCGTTTAAAAAAAAAAAACTCTCAAAGTAAATCATAAACTATGTATATTTCACATTTCAAAAGGCAGGGCACCAATAAAATGTATGTATTGCATTTAAGACCACTTATTGCCAATTATTTCCTGTAAACAGTATCGAAAGCTGTTCTCAGCCAATTATACCCTTTCATACTGTTTTAGCCTAGAGGTTATGCGCGTTGGGCCAGTAACCAGAAACCAAAAGGTTGCTGGTTAAATCCCTGAGCCGATTAGGTGAAAAATCGGTCAATATCCCTTTGAGCAAGGACCTTAACACTAAATACTCCTGTAAATCGCTCTAGATAAGAGTGTCTGCTAAATGACTAAAAAGTAATTATAAATGTTTCCAAGCCAATCAGAACTTGTGTTCTGAACCAGACACTTTTTCCCAGCCAGGTGCCTGTCCACAAACTCATTACCAGGTGAACCTGACTGAGTGGCGTTAAGGAGATAGAGTATTAAACAAGAAGGAGAAATAGAAAGAGAGGGATAGAGCGAGAGAGTGATAGAAAGAGAGTTGAGATGTGTGTCAGAATCCTTACAGACTGGAAGGGTGCTGAGTCTTGATTAACTTTCCTCTTTACAGAGGGATTGATCTCAACAGAACCTCCCTGAGACAAGCTGCTATATTAAGATCAAGACAATCCAAACACCTGCACCAACGTCTTCTAAGTACAGACATACAGAGTACCGCAAATACATGCAGTCGTGAGCAAACACACAGGCATGGAAAGACACAGAAGCACACACACACACTTGTTTTACTATCCTTGTGGGGACCAAACAATTGGTTTCCATTCCAAATCCTATTTTCCCTAAACCCCAACCCTAACCCTTAACCCGAACATCCAAACCCTTAACCATAAAACTAAATCTAACCCTAACTCCTAACCCTAACCCCTAACCCTAACCCCTAACCCCAACTCTAACCCTAATTGTAAACCTAACCCTACACCTAATCCATAAGCCTAAAATAGCTTTTTTTCTTGTGGAGACTGGTGAAATGTCCCTACTTGTCCTTATTTTCCTTGTTTTACTATCGTTGTGAGGACTTCTGGTCCGCACAAGGATAGTAAAACCAAAAACATGCACACACAGACTATCCCCCCACCACCACCACCACAACCACTGCACACAAACACACACACATTGACAGGTGGTGCTACTGTGGTGCTACCGTGGTGCTACTGTGGTGCTACTGTGGTGCTAATGTCAGCCCCATGATACAGATGAGAACGTGTCAGGATGAGATGACTCCCCTGTAGCCTTGTGGGTAGGGAGGTAGGGACAGAGGTCCACAGGGAGATGAGACAGAAGCAAAACTTCCAGACGCTTTAAATCAGTTTCACTTCCCTTCCGTCAGGGAAGAGCCCAGAAAAAACACACAAAGGCTTAGACAGAGAGAACCATGTGACTGATAAAAAACAGTCACGATAAAAACCTGTCTAATGAAATTTACAGATTTGATACATTGTAGCGGAGTAGAGTAAAACTAGCAGGGTTTTTGACAATCTGAGTGCAGAGTATTGCTCGTGGGGAGGGGTGAAATTCAGCCCAGCTGCTGTGTTGCAATTGTTGATTTGTGGAACAGTGCCCGGGTTGTGTGTTCGCGACACCAGCTCTCGCTCGGGTGTGAACTGAATCACATTCAACCGCATGCAGTTGTATACACACACACACACGCCCTCCCCTCCTTCCCCCCGTCCCCCGTCCCCCTCCCCCCCCGTCCCCCGTCCCCGTCCCCCTCCCCCCACCGCTCCTTGTGCAGCCCAGAGGGAAACACACACACACACACACACACGCCCCCGTCCCCCGTCCCCGACCCCCTCCCCCCACCGCTCCTTGTGCAGCCCAGAGGGACAAGACCTCTACAGGCTATAATAAAGAAGCACTCAAACACACACACACACACACACACACACACACACACACACACACACACACACACACACACACACACACACACACACACACACACACACACACACACACACACACACACACACACACACACACACACACACACACTCCCCCATGAGAACCTACAGACTGCATCCCTTTACAAATCAAATCAAATATGATTTGTCATATGCGCTGAATGGAACCTTAACGTGAAAGGCTTACTTACAAGCCCTTAACCAGCAATGCAGTTCAAGAAATACAGTTATATTTAAAATATTTATTAAATAAGCTAAAGTAAAACAATTTAATAAAATCCCCAAATAACACAAGAAAATTACATAACAACAACGAGGCTGTAAACAGGGGTACCGGTACCGAGTCAATGTGCGGGTGTACAGGTTAGTCAAGGTCATTTGTAAAGTCACTATGCATAGATAATAAACAGCGAGTAGCAGCAGTGTAAAAGCAAAGGGTGGCCATTTAATTCATTGTTCAGCAGTCTTATGGCTTGAGGGTATAATCTCTTAACTTCTTTCAGCTAGGGGGCAGATTATTATTATTTTTTTTAAATAATGTTCCCAAGGTAAACAGACTTTTTCTCAGGCCCAGATCGTAGAATATGCATATAATTTACAGATTAGGATAGAAAACACTCCAAAGTTTCCAAAACTGTCAAAATATTGTCTGTGAGTTTAACAGAACTGATTTTGCAGGCGAAAACCTGAGGAAATCCAACCCGGAAGTGCATTTCCTTTTTTTATCCCTGTTTCATTGCCTGTCCCTCTTCCATTTAAAGGGCTATCAACCAGATTTCTTTTCCAATGGCTTCCTCAGACTGTGACCAGGCTTTAAACATAGTTTCAGGCTTTTATTTTGAAAAATGAGCGAGATTTTTCAAAACGAGTCAGGTGTCCTTTGATTAGTTCCTGCGCGCGAGAGGGGTTGCTCAACATTTTCTTTCTCTCTTTTATTGAATAGGTTACCGTCCGGTTGAAATATTATCGATTATGTATGTTAAAAACAACCTGAGGATTGATTATAAAAAACGTTTGACATGTTTCTACGAACATTACAGATACTTTGGGGAATTTTTGTCTGCCTTTCAGGAACGAGGCTGTGGTTTTCTGAACATAACGCTCAAACCAAATGGCGGTTTTTGGTTATAAAACTAATATTTATTGAACACAAATAACATTTATTGTGTAACTGGGAGTCTCTTGAGTGCAAATATCCGAAGATTATCAAAGGTAAGCGATTACTTTAATTGCTTTTCTGACTTTCATGACCATGCTAATTTGGGGCTAGCTGTTCTTACTGTTTTGTCTAGTGATTGATAAACTCACAAACGCTTGGATTGCTTTCGCTGTAAAGCATATTTTCAAAATCTGACACGATAGGTGGATTAACAACAAGCTAAGCTGTGTTTTGGTATATTTCACTTGTGATTTCATGATTATAAATATTTTTAGTATTATTTTTGAATTTGGCGCTCTGCAGTTTAGCGGTTGTTGTTGATAAATGATCCCGGTACCGGGATCCATGCGTCAAGAAGTTTTAAGGAGCCTTTTGGTCCTAGACTTGGCATCCTGGTACCTCTTGCCGTGCGATAGCAGAGAGAACAGTCTAGGACTTGGGTGACTGAAGTCTTTGACAATTTTTTGACACCGCCTAGTATATAGGTCCTGGATGGCAGGAAGCTTGGCCCCAGTGATGTCCTGAGCCGTATGCAGTACCCTCTGTAGCAACTTATGGTCAGATGCCGAGCAGTTGCCATACCAGGCGGTGATTCAACCGGTCAAGATGATCTCGATGGTGCTGCTGTAGAATTTTTGGAGGATCTTTGGACCATGCCAATTTTCAGTCTCCTGGGGGGGGGGGGAAAGGTGTTGTCATGCCCTCTTCATAACTGTCTTGGTGTGTTTGGACCATGATAGTTAGTTGGTGATGTGGACACCAAGGAACTTGAACTCTCGAATCCGCTCCACTTCAGTCCCGTCGATGTTGATGGGGGCCTATTCCTTATAGTCCACTATCAGCTCCTTTGTCTTGCTCAGCAAACTTAATGATGATGTTGGAGTCGTTCTTGACCACGCAGTCGTGGGTGAACAGGGAGTACAGGACGGAACTAAGTACGCACCCCTGAGGGGCCCCAGTGTTGAGGATCAGCCTGGCAGATGTGTTGTTGCCTACCCTTACCACCTCGGAGTGGCCCGTCAGGATGTCCAGTAGCAGAGGTAGGTGTTTAGTCCCAGGGTCCTTAGCTTAGTGATGAGCTTTGTGGGCACTATTGTGTTGAACACTGAGCTGTAGTCAATGAACAGCATTCTCACATAGGTGTTCTTTTTGTCCAGGTGGGAAAGGCCAGTGTGGAGTGCGATTGAGATTGCGTCATCTGTGAATCTGTTGGGGCGGCATGGGGATTGGAGTGCATCTACGGTTTCCAGCATGATGGTGTTGATGTGAACCATGACCATGTCGGCATTACAGACTCGGTCAGGGAGACCGCCTAGCTCAATCCTCCACACAGCACAGACACAGCAGGCAAGTTGTCTCTTATATAACCGACACCACTCCCTCTTCAATACTGTAGGCTACCAGCACATTGTAGCAGTCTCATATTCTGTTTCCTAACCTCCATGGAGAACTGCTTGCAGCTCTCTGTAGCTGTACAGCACACTTTTGCATTGCAGGGATTGGCACCAAGAGATGGGTAGAGGGGTAAGTGGACTCGGTGAGCTGGCTAGGACTGGCTATAGGGCTGGCTATGGCTGGTTATAGGGCTGGCTATGGGGCTGGTTATGGGGCTGGCTATTGGGCTGGCTGTAGGGCTGGCTATAGGGCTGGCTACAGAGCTGGCTATAGGGCTAGCTAGGGCTGGCTATAGGGCTGGCTATAGGGCTGGCTAGGGATGGCTATAGGGCTGGCTATGGCTGCCTGTAGGGCAGGCGATAGAGCTGGCTAGGGCTGGATATAGGGCTGGCTATAGGGCTGTATAGGGCTGGCTATAAGGCTGGCTAAGGGACTGGCTATAGAGCTAGCTAGGGCTGGCTATAGGGCTGGCTATAGGGCTGGCTATAGGGCTGGCAATAGGGCTAACTATAAACCCGGATATAGGGCTGGCTATAGGACTGGCTATAGGGCTGGCTAGGGCTGGCTATAGGGCTGGCTATAGGGCTGGCAATAGGGCTAACTATAAACCCGGATATAGGGCTGGCTATAGGGCTGGCTAGAGCTGGCTATAGGGCTGGCTATAGGGCTTGCGATTGAGATTGCGTCATCTGTGAATCTGTTGGGGCGGCATGGGGATTGGAGTGCATCTACGGTTTCCAGCATGATGGTGTTGATGTGAACCATGACCATGTCGGCATTACAGACTCGGTCAGGGAGACCGCCTAGCTCAATCCTCCACACAGCACAGACACAGCAGGCAAGTTGTCTCTTATATAACCGACACCACTCCCTCTTCAATACTGTAGGCTACCAGCACATTGTAGCAGTCTCATATTCTGTTTCCTAACCTCCATGGAGAACTGCTTGCAGCTCTCTGTAGCTGTACAGCACACTTTTGCATTGCAGGGATTGGCACCAAGAGATGGGTAGAGGGGTAAGTGGACTCGGTGAGCTGGCTAGGACTGGCTATAGGGCTGGCTATGGCTGGTTATAGGGCTGGCTATGGGGCTGGTTATGGGGCTGGCTATTGGGCTGGCTGTAGGGCTGGCTATAGGGCTGGCTACAGAGCTGGCTATAGGGCTAGCTAGGGCTGGCTATAGGGCTGGCTATAGGGCTGGCTAGGGATGACTATAGGGCTGGCTATGGCTGCCTGTAGGGCAGGCGATAGAGCTGGCTAGGGCTGGATATAGGGCTGGCTATAGGGCTGTATAGGGCTGGCTATAAGGCTGGCTAAGGGACTGGCTATAGAGCTAGCTAGGGCTGGCTATAGGGCTGGCTATAGGGCTGGCTATAGGGCTGGCAATAGGGCTAACTATAAACCCGGATATAGGGCTGGCTATAGGACTGGCTATAGGGCTGGCTAGGGCTGGCTATAGGGCTGGCTATAGGGCTGGCAATAGGGCTAACTATAAACCCGGATATAGGGCTGGCTATAGGGCTGGCTAGGGCTGGCTATAGGGCTGGCTATAGGGCTGGCAATAGGGCTAACTATAAACCCGGATATAGGGCTGGCTATAGGGCTGGCTAGGGCTGGCTATAGGGCTGGCAACAGGGCTAGCTATAAAGCTGGCTATAGAGCTGGCTATAGGGCTGGCTATAGGACTGGATATAGGGCTGGCTATAGGGGTGGCTATAGGGATGGCTATAGGGCTGGTTATAGGGCTGGCTAGGGCTGGCTATAGGGTTGGCTATAGGGCTGGCTATAGGGCTGGTTATAGGGCTGGCTATTGGGCTGACTATAGGGCTGGCTAGGGCTGGTTATAGGGCTGGCTAGGGCTGGCTATCAAATCAAATCAAATTTTATTTGTCACATACACATGGTTAATGCGAGTGTAGCGAAATGTATGTGCTTCTAGTTCTGACAGTGTAGTAATATCCAACGAGTAATCTAACCTAACAATTTCACAACAATTACCTTATACACACAAGTGTAAAGGAATTAATAAGAATATGTACATAAAAAAATATATGAATGACTGATGGTATAGAACGGCATAGGCAAGATGCAGTAGATGGTATAGAGTACAGTATATACATATGAGATGAGTAATGTAGGGTATGTAAACATTATATGAAGTGGCATTGTCTATAGGGCTGGCTATAGGGCTGGTTATAGGGCTGGCTAGTATTGGCTATAGTGATGCCTAGGGCTGGCTATAGGGTTGGCTATAGGGCTGGCTATAGGGCTGGCTATAGGGTTGGCTATAGGGTTGGCTATAGGGCTGGCTATAGGGTTGGTTATAGGGCTGGCTATAGAGTTGGCTATATGGCTGGCTATAGGGTTAGCTATAGGGCTGGCTATAGGGCTGGCTATAGGGTTGGCTATAGGGTTGGCTACAGGGTTGGCTATAGGGCTGGCTATAGGGCTGGCTATAGGGTTGGCTATAGGGTTGGCTATACGGTTGGCTATAGGGCTGGCTATAGGGTTGGCTATAGGGCTGGCTATAGGGTTGGCTATAGGGCTGGCTATAGGGTTGGCTATAGGGCTGGCTATATGGTTGGCTATAGGGCTGGCTATAGGGTTGGCTATAGGGTTGGCTATAGGGTTGGCTATAGGGTTGGCTATAGGGCTGGCTATAGGGCTGGCTATATGGCTGGCTATAGGGCTGGCTATAGGGCTGGCTATAGGGCTGGCTATAGGGTTGGCTATAGGGTTGGCTATAGGGCTGGCTATAGGGTTGGCTATAGGGCTGGCTATAGGGTTGGCTATAGGGCTGGCTATAGGGCTGGTTGGCTATAGGGCTGGCTATAGGGTTGGCTATAGGGTTGGCTATAGGGTTGGCTATAGGGTTGGCTATAGGGCTGGCTATAGGGTTGGCTATAGGGCTGGCTATAGCATGACATATATATTTCAATGGGGAAAGATTCTCCCCTATTCCCCTAAAAACACATTACCTTGTTCCTCTTCCTCATAATACTGTGCCACCTTCTGAGTTAGAATCACACGCTGTCTTGTGTCCTTCCCATTCTATTCAGTACATGATCCTCATCTATGTGGAGAACAGAACCAATATTTGAAGGGGAAAGAGATGCCAGCCCAGGATATCACATCTCTTATCCATGGTGAAAATACAAAAACATGCCAACTGCATCTCCCACATTTGCAGCTGAAGTCAAGACGTGTCACAGCATGTTTTTGAGGGTGTTAAAATGCGGGTGTTTCTACACGCCTCACAGGACACATTAAACCCCCTGAGCTGTGTCACGGTAAAATTTTTCCCCTTCCCAGCTTTACAAAATGAGGCTGGAGTACACACACACAGCGGCAAGCAGCATACAGTCAGGAGAAATCCTTGCAGAGATTACATCAGTCTAAACCTGATTAGCCTTCATACAGATTTAATCATAGCACCTCATAAAGTAGAGAATAAGACAGGCTCTCACGACTTTATAATGAGAAATCACTGAGTCAAAACATTTCAGATTGTGTAGTGACAGACACACAAACATGCTGTAGAAGAAAATGTGTCAATATATCCATTATTTGATCGGTGCTACCCGAGAGACACTGGACAGCCACACTGAGAGGGTGAAGGCCAGCTGGTACCGTATTGGGGCCTTGTGAACATTCACAAAGCCCTACAACCTGTCACATGGGTTCAGTATCAGCTCAACATAGAATATATGGCACGTCTGAAAGATGATACAGAATACATCAACCAACATTTTGGGTTCTTCCAGAGTAACCTTGTGACTTCTAGAGCTCAGTGATTCATGTCTTTTAAAAAACGAGTGTGTTTTGAATGTGTCTGAGAGTACCTGAGAGAGAGAAAGAAAGAGAAATGGAAAGATAAAGAAAGACAGAAGGATAGTGAAGGAGGGGTGGATTGGCTTGGAGAGAGAAAGATATATAGTGAAAGACATGGATTGAAAAGGGGTGAGTGTGTGTTTCACTGCTTATTGATCGAGGAAGGGGAGCGAGTGGTGACAACCCTTGACATCAATCAGAAGGACTCGGAGTGAATACATTAGCTCTTTCTCTCTCTCTCAAGCACCGTGTCTGCCAGAGCTGACAGCCAATCATCTCACCCTATCTCTCTCCCACTTCTATCCCACGATGCCTCAGCAGGCCACTCCGTCAAACGTTCCCTCCGAACACGACAGCTCTCAAGGAGCAAAGACAGCAAACTGATTCCAGGTCCCCCTAAAAGAAACTACTCCACTGTTCTCAGCATGAATCTGAACCATGCACGGATACCCTGGTGAAATACGACTAACAGCAGCCGAATATACTGTATTATGCCATTGTTTACAGAAAGAGAGATGGAAAGAGAGAGTGAGTGTTAAAAAGGTCACGTTTTAAAGCATGGGAAGGAGGAATCTGAATGTGAACTGTATTAGAGTTGCATGTGTAACATGTTTGCTTTGCCTGTCACAGAATGGTGTCAAGGCTGGTTTCTCTGATTTGTTTTCCGGGTATTAAATAATAAATTATACTGAACAAGTATAAACACAACATGTAAATTGTTGGTCCCATGTTACATGAGCTGAAATAAAAGATGCCAGAAATTTTCCATACGCACAAAAAACACATTTCTCATAGATTTTGTGCACACATTTGTTTACATCCCTATTAGTGAGCATTTCTCCTTTGCCAAGATAATCCATCCACCTGACAAGTGTGGTATATCAAGAAGCTGATTACACAGCATGATCATTACACAGGTGCAACTTGTGCAGGGGAAAATAAAAGGCCACTCTAAAATGTGCAGTTTTGTCACACAACACAATGCCACAGATGTCTCAAGTTTTGAGGGAGATTGCAATTGGCATGCTGACTGCAGGAATGTCCACCAGAATGTCCACCAGAGAATTGAATGTTCATTTCTCTACAATAAGCCGCCTCCAATGTCGTTTTAGAGAATGTGGCATTAAGTCCTGTCATGGTTCCTTCGGGCACCAGAGGGTGGCAGAGTCCGCCCTAGAGACTTTGTGTTTTACTCAGGTGTTTCTTATCATTTCATTTCTGTTTCCCCTTTAAGAAGGTGTGTTTTCTGTTCCCTTTGTTAGTTCAATAGTTCAGTTCCTTGTATGTTTCCCCGCATGAGTTTTTGATTGTTGTTGTTTGTTGTTTTGAGTTTTGCTGTATTGTTACGTTATCCATTTTTTCCAAGTAAAGTATTTATGTTTTTCCAAGCCGCTGATTCCTGGATCATTCTCTGCTCTTGGGTTCACTCTACCCAGTCACAAGGCCTCACAACCGCAGACCACGTGTGACCACACCAGTTCAGAACCTCCACATCTGGCTTCTTCATCAGCGGGATTGTCTGAGACCAGCCACCTGGACAGCTGATGAAACTGAGGAGTATTTATGTCTGTAATAAAGCCATTTATTTGTGCTTTGATTGGCTCAGAGTACTTTCACTCATGGGGACACTACGTCACCACCAAGAGTAGAGTTCGAAGACTCAAGCCCTTTGGGTGCTGCCATGAGTTGATTCGAAGTGCACATCCAGAAAGTCTCAAGGTCATTGGCCACAGATAAAATGATGTCAAATCACGTTATATCTACAGTAGCTTTGATTGGACTGATTATGTCAACATCATACTTTGAAAATCTTAGCTATCAAATCAAAGTTTATTTGTCACGTGCGCCAAATACAACAGGTGTAGACCTTACAGTGAAGTGATTACTTACAGGCTATAACCAATAGTGCAAAAAAGGTATTAGGTGAACAATAGGTATGTAAAGAAATAAAACAACAGTAAAAAGACAGGCTATATACAGTAGCGAGGTTATAAAAGTAGCGAGGTTATAAAAGTAGCGGGTAGCAATTTGATTACCTGTTCAGGAGTCTTATGGCTTGGCGGTAAAAACTGTTGAGAAGCCTTTTTGTCCTAGACTTGGCACTCCGGTACCGCTTGCCATGCTGTAGTAGAGAGAACAGTCTATGACTGGGGTGGCTGGGGTCTTTGACAATTTTTAGGGCCTTCCTCTGACACCGCCTGGTGTAGAGGTCCTGAATGGCAGGCAGCTTAGCCCCAGTGATGTACTGGGCCGTACGCGCTACCCTCTGAAGTGCCTTGCGGTCGGAGGCCGAGCAATTGCTGTACCGGTCAGGATGCTCTCGATGTTGCAGCTGTAGAACCTTTTGAGGATCTCAAGACCCATGACAAATCTTTTTTGTTTCCTGAGGGGGAATAGGCTTTGTCGTGCTAGCTGTCATCATCATGAATCAAGTCGACAATCTATTGGCAAATCCTTTTTAATCCTTGTCATATGAAGAGAAATAATGAAAAAAATTATAGATAAAACATATCGGTGCTCATCGGCCATTGGACAGAAACATTACACAACAAGTTGGAAATCGCAAATTCAACAATCAGTGGTTTGGAAGGAGTCAGTGGCTAACTGCAAGCATTGCAAAGCAATCACTAGCCTGCTATTCAGTGGAGTGGCTGTACGGTCCCAAGTCTGGGATTAAGCGTCTCTTTTCCAAGCTTATTAAAATAATACACTTTCAACATTGGCCATGCTGTCAATGAAGCATGATTTGTGCTGCTCTCAAAACAACTAACTCGGAACTGGGAAATCTGACTTCAGTGAGTTCAAGACAACTGGGAACTCGGGAAAAAAACGAGCTCCGACTGGGAAAATACATTTTGAACGGTCATCCAACTCGGAATTGTAAATCCAGAACTCGGGCCTCTTTCTAGAGCTACGACCTGAAGATCACTGACGTCATCATGATTCAACCTTGTTTTTTTTCAGAGTTCCCAATTGTCTTGAGAGTACCGTAAATCCAGAGAATACCAGACTTTGATGACAAAATTTGCAAACAAAGGACCGCAGCGCAACCTTTCTGTTCAAGTGAGCACAGCACAACAAGGTGGGTCCAAAAATGTATTGTATGCTGCTGCATAAATTATGTAATATGCTAGGGAGATATGTATACTGTAGCTAAGAAAGTAATACTAAGTGTATGTTGTGTAGAAAGCTGTTAGTAGCCCATGTGCCTCACCCTAATAATTTGGTCTATGTTCCCCTCTTAATTTCACCTACTGTTCTGACATGGTGGTGCACATGCACATGTAGCCTATAACCTGTTTTAGAGAAATGTAATCACTGAATATTATATGAGCTTTCATTGTCTGCTTAAATGCACCCTTTTATTTATCATACGGTCCTGACTTGGTGTACAAGGAAAACACTGTAGGAACGGCCCATGTTCTGAATTCTGTCGCGGTACATTTCAAAAGTGCTGAACAAATAGTTACATGTCTGTCCTCGCTCACTCATTAATGTCTCAATCGAAATGACGGATTGCCTCTTATCCGCTTGTCGTCCCCTTACGCCATAGTTTGTACATCTCAATTGTCGGTAGAAACCACATTTGTTTAAGCAAGTCAGCCATATCAGTGCTGTTTTTTTTAAAGACAGTAATGAGGCTGAATTAACTGTTTCGCTGCCAGAAAAGACTCCGCTGATAGCCAGGTGTATCAGTGGTTAGGTGTTGGGACTGATGTTGGGACAGCTTTATGTAGGCCCTAATAGTTTGTGGCCACCGTTTGTCACCCTTATAGTGCAATTAATGTATTGTTTAGTGTTGTGTTCTGTAGTGGCTTTGATGGCATGTATCATATATTTCGTTGTTGTTATTGCCCCAGACTTACATGCTAAAACCGCCACTGGTCATGTGAAATCTATAGATAAGGGCCTAACGAATTTATTTCAAATAACTGATTTCCTTATATGAACTGTAATTCACAAAAATCATTGAAATTGTCGCATGTTGTGTTTTTATTCTTATTCAGTACACATCCCATTTCCTCCTACGACAGCACATAGCTCTGTGACAGCCATATTGGTGACATGATGTCAGCGAGTTATATTTAAAAAATGCCAAGACTCCAGACATATGATAAGAAATATTATATATACAGTACCAGTCAAAGGTTTGGACACACCTACCCATTCCAGGGTTTATATTTATTTATATTATTTTCTACATTGTAGAATAATAGTGAAGACATCAAGACGATTAAATAAAACATATGGAAGCATGTAGTAACCAAAAAAGTGTTAAACATATCCAAATATATGTTATATTTGTGATTCTTTAATGTAGCCACCCTTTGCCACTCCTGGGTTGTCTTGGGTGTGTGCTTAGGGTTGTTGCCCTGATGGAAAGTGAACCTTAGCCTCAGTCTGAGGTCCTGAGCAGGTTTTCATAAAGGATCTCTGTGTACTTTGCTCCGTTAATCTTTCCCTCGATGCTGACTAGTCTCCCAGTCCCTGCTGCTGAAAAGCATCCCCACAGCATGATGCTGCCACCAGCATGCTTCACCACAGGGATGGTGCAAGGGTTCCTCTAGACATGACACTTGGCATTCAGGCCAAATAGTTCACTCTTGGTTTCATCAAACCAGAGTATCTTGTTTCTCATTGTTTGAGTACTTTGGGTGCCTTTTGGCAAACTCCAAGCAGGCTGTCATGTGCCTTTTACTGAGGAGTGGCTTCCATCCTGCCACTCTACCATAAAGGCCTGATTGATGGAGTGCTGCATAGATGGCTGTCCTTCTGGAAGGTTCTCCCATCTCCACAGAGGAACTCTGGAGCTCTGTCAGAGTGACGGTTAGGTTCTTGGTTACCTCCCTGACCAAGGCCCTTCTCCCTCGATTGCTCAGTTTGGCCGGGCTGCCAGCTCTAGGAAGAGTCTTGGTGGTTCCAAACGTCTTCCATTTAAGAATGATGGAGGCCACTGTATTCTTGTGGACCTTCAATGCTGCAGACATTTTCTAGTACCCTTCTCCAGATCTGTGCCTTGACACAATCCTGTCTTGAAGCTCTACGGACAATTCCTCTCGACCTCATGGCTTGATTTTTGCTCTGAAATACACTGTCAACTGTGAGACCTTACATGGACAAGTGTCTGCCTTTCCAAATTATGTCCAATCAATTGAATTTACCACTGGTGGACTCCAATCAAGTTGTAAAAACATCTTAAGGTTGATCAATGGAAACAGGATGACCCTGAGCTAAATTTCAAGTCTCATAGCAAAGGGTCTGAATACTTATGCATTTTTAATACATTTGCTAAAATTTCTAAAAACCTGTTTTCGCATTGCAATTATGGGATATTAAAAAAAGTCTATCCATTTTAGAATAAGGCTGTAACTTCACAAAACGTGGAAAAAGTCAAGGGGTCTGAATAGTTTCAGAATGCTATATATATATATAAATATGCATGATGATGAAGGAAATACACAACCGTTTAAAAGTTTTAGAACACCAAATCATTCAAGGGTTTTCCTTTATTTTTACTATTTTCTACATTGCAGAATAATAGTGAAGACATGAAAACCATGAAATAACGAATATGGGATCATGTAGTAACTAAAAAAAACAAATGAAAATATATTTTATATTTGAGATTCTTCAAATTGCCACCCTTCGCCTTTTTTATGTATGTATTTTTATTTAACCAGGTAGGCTAGTTGAGAACAAGTTCTCATTTACAATTGCGACCTGGCCAAGATAAAGCAAAGCAGTTCGACACATACAACAGCACAGAGTTACACATGGAGTAAAACAAACATACAGTTAATAATTCAGTAGAAAAATAAGTCTATATACAATGTGAGCAAATGAGGTGATATAAGGGAGGTAAAGACAAAAAAAGGCCATGGTGGCGAAGTAAATACAATATAGCAAGTAAAACACTGGAATGGTAGATTTGCAGTGGAAGAATGTGCAAAGTAGAAATAGAAATAATGGGGTGCAAGGAGCAAAATAAATAAATAAATACATTAGGGGAAGAGGTAGTTGTTTGGGCTAAATTATAAATGGGCTATGTACAGGTGCAGTAATCTGTGAGCTGCTCTGACAGATGGTGCTTAAAGCTAGTGAGGGAGATAAAAGTTTCCAGTTTCAGAGATGTTTGTAGTTCGTTCCAGTCATTGGCAGCAGAGAACTGGAAGGAGAGGCGGCCAAAAGAGGAATTGGTTTTCGGGGTGACCAGAGAGATATACCTGCTGGAGCGTGTGCTACAGGTGGGTGCTGCTATGGTGACCAGCGAGCTGAGATAAGGGGGGACTTTACCTAGCAGGGTCTTGTAGATGACCTGGAGCCAGTGGGTTTGGCGACAAGTATGAAGCGAGGGCCAGCCAACGAGAGCGTACAGGTCGCAGTGGTGGGTAGTATATGGGGCTTTGGTGACAAAACGGATGGCACTGTGCTATTTTGTAAATGACATCGCCGAAGTCGAGGATCGGTAGGATGGTCAGTTTTACGAGGGTATGTTTGGCAGCATGAGTGAAGGATGCTTTGTTGCGAAATAGGAAGCCAATTCTAGATTTAAACTTGGATTGGAGATCTTTGATGTGAGTCTGGAAGGAGAGTTTACAGTCTAACCAGACACCTACGTATTTGTAGTTGTCCACATATTCTAAGTCTGAACCGTCCAGAGTAGTGATGCTGGACGGGCGGGCAGGTGCGGGTAGTGATATGTTGAATAGCATGCATTTAGTTTAACTTGTATTTAAGAGCAGTTGGAGGCCACGGAAGGAGAGTTGTATGGCATTGAAGCTCGTCTGGAGGGTTGTTAACACAGTGTCCAAAGAAGGGCCAGAAGTATACAGAATGGTGTCGTCTGCGTAGAGGTGGATCAGAGACTCACCAGCAGCAAGAGCGACATCATTGATGTATACAGAGAAGAGAGTCGGCCCAAGAATTGAACCCTGTGGCACCCCCATAGAGACTGCCAGAGGCCCGGACAACAGGCCCTCCGATTTGACACACTGAACTCTATCAGAGAAGTAGTTGGTGAACCAGGCGAGGCAATCATTTGAGAAACCAAGACTATCGAGTCTGCCGATGAGGATGTTGTAACGGTCGTCTTGTGGTGAATGAGCGGACCAAAGCGCAGCGTGAAATGTTGACATAATGATTTATTTAAACAAACCACGAAATAACACTTGATAATTAACAAAATAACAAACGACGTAGACTGACCTAAAACATGTGAACTTACATATAACGAAGAACGCACGAACAGGTACAGACTACAAACAAACGATACAGTCCCGTGTGGTAACATATACGGACACAGGAGACAACCACCCACAACAAACAATGTGAAACAACCTACCTATATATGGTTCTCAATCAGAGGAAACGTCAAACACCTGCCTCTGATTGAGAACCATACAAGGTCAATTAACAATGACACTTAACATAGAACAAACAACACAGACTGCCCACCCAGCTCACGTCCTGACCCACTAAACACAACTATACAAAAGGAAAACAAGGTCAGGAACGTGACATTACCCCCCCCCCCCAAGATGCGGACTCCGACCGCAAAACTAAACCTCAAGGGGAGGGTTTGGGTGGGCATCTGTCCACGGTGGCGGCTCCAGCTCCGGACGCTGTCCCCACACCACCATAGTCACTCCCCGCTTCCGTATCCCCCTCCCAATGACCACCCTCCAAATAAACCCACCTAAATTAAGGGGCAACACCGGGATAAGGGGCAACACCGGGATAAGGGGCAGCACCGGGATAAGGGGCAGCACCGGGATAAGGGGCAGCACCGGACTGAGGGACGGGAGCTCCGGACTGGCTGACGGCTATGGCTGCTCATGGCTCGCTGACGGCTCTGGCTGCTCATGGCTCGCTGACGGCTCTGGCTGCTCATGGCTCGCTGACGGCTTTGGCTGCTCATGGCTCGCTGACAGCTCTGGCTGCTCATGGCTCGCTGACGGCTCTGGCTGCTCATGGCTCGCTGACGGCTCTGGCTGCTCATGGCTCGCTGACGGCTCTGGCTGCTCATGGCTCGCTGACGGCTCTGGCTGCTCATGGCTCGCTGACGGCTCTGGCTGCTCATGTCTGGCGGAAGGCTCTGGCTGCTCCTGTCTGGCGGAAGGCTCTCGCTGCTCCTGTCTGGCGGAAGGCTCTGGCTGCTCCTGTCTGGCGGACGGCTCTAGCGGCTCCTGTCTGGCGGACGGCTCTAGCGGCTCCTGTCTGGCGGACGGCTCTAGCGGCTCCTGTCTGGCGGACGGCTCTAGCGGCTCCTGTCTGGCGGATGGCTCTGAACGCTCGGAACCGACGGGCGGCTTTGAAGGCTCGGGACAGACGGGCGGCTTTGAAGGCTCGGGACAAACGGGCGGCCTTGAAGGCTCGGGACAGACGAGCAGCGCAGGCGGCGCTTGGCAGACGGACAGCTCAGATGGCGTTGTGCAGATGGGCAGTTCAGGCGCCGCTGGGCAGACGGCAGACTCTGGCCGGCTGAGGCGCACTGTAGGCCTGGTGCGTGGTACCGGAACTGGAGGTACCGGGCTAAGGACACGCACCATCAGGCTAGTGCGGGGAACAGCAACAGGACGCACAGGACTCTGGCGACGCACAAGAGGCTTGGTGCGTGGTGTAGGCACTGGTGGTAATGGGCTGGAGACACGCACCACAGGGCTAGTGCGTGGAGGAGGAACAGGGCTCTGGAGACGCACAGGAAGCCTGGTGCGTGGTGTAGGCACTGGTGGTACTGGGCTGGGGCGGGGCGGGGAGGTGGCGCCGGAAATACCGGACCGTGCAGGCGTATTGGCTCCCTTGAGCACTGAGCCTGCCCAACCTTACCAGGTTGAATGGTCCCCGTAGCCCTGCCAGTGCGGCGAGGTGGAATAGCCCGCACTGGGCTATGCTGGCGAACCGGGGACACCATTTGTAAGGCTGGTGCCATGTACGCCGGCCCGAGGAGACGCACTGGTGGCCAGATGCGTTGGGCCGGCTTCATGACATCCGGCTCAATACTCACTCTAGCCCGGCCGATACGAGGAGCTGGAATGTACCGCACCGGGCTATGCACACGTACAGGAGACACCATGCGCTCTACTGCGTAACACGGTGTCTGCCCGTACTCTCGCTCTCCACGGTAAGTACAGGGAGTAGGCGCAGGTCTCCTACCTGACTTCGCCACACTCCCTTTTAGCCTCCCCCCCAAGAAATGTTTGGGGCTGACTCACAGGCTTCCTACCGCGTCGTCGTGCTGCCTCCATTCGCCGGTATCCCTCCTCGCACTGCGCCAGAGAATCCCAGGCGGGCTCCGGCATTCGCCCTGGGTCGATCACCCACCTGTCGGTCTCCTCCCACGTAGTGTAGCCCAGATCCTGCTCCCATTGCCATAAATCCTGTGTAGGTGGGTCCTGTTGCTGTTTCACACGCTGCTTGGTCCTTTTGCGGTGGGTGGTTCTGTAACGGTCGTCTTGTGGTGAATGAGCGGACCAAAGCGCAGCGTGAAATGTTGACATAATGATGTATTTAAACAAACCACGAACCACGAAATAACACTTGATAATTAACAAAATAACAAACGACGTAGACTGACCTAAAACATGTGAACTTACATATAATGAAGAATGCACGAACAGGTACAGACTACAAACAAACGATACAGTCCCGTGTGGTAACATATACGGACACAGGAGACAACCACCCACAACAAACAATGTGAAACAACCTACCTATATATGGTTCTCAATCAGAGGAAACGTCAAACACCTGCCTCTGATTGAGAACCATACAAGGTCAATTAACAATGACACTTAACATAGAACAAACAACACAGACTGCCCACCCAGCTCACGTCCTGACCCACTAAACACAACTATACAAAAGGAAAACAAGGTCAGGAACGTGACAGATGTGGTGATTGACAGAGTCGAAAGCCTTGGCCAGGTCAATGAATACGGCTGCACAGTATTGTTTCTTATCGATGGCTGTTAAGATATTGTTTAGGACCTTGAGCGTGGCTGAGGTGCACCCATGACCAGCTCTGAAACCAGATTGCATAGCGGAGAAGGTGCGGTGGGATTCGAAATGGTCGGTAATCTGTTTGTTGACTTGGCTTTCGAAGACCTTAGAAAGGCAGGGTAGGATAGATATAGGTCTGTAGCAGTTTGGGTCAAGAGTGTCCCTCCCTTTGAAGAGGGGGATGACCGCAGCTGCTTTCCAATCTTTGGGAATCTCAGACCACTAGAAAGAGAGGTTAAACATGCTAGTAATAGGGGTTGCAACAATTTCGGCAGATAGTTTAGAAAGAAAGGGTCCAGATTGTCTACCCCGGCTGATTTGTAGGGGTCCAGATTTTGCAGGTCTTTCAGAACATCAGCTAACTGGATTTGGGAGAAGGAGAAATGGGGGAGGCTTGGGCGAGTTGCTGTGGGGGGTTCAGTGCTGTTGACCGGGGTAGGGGTAGCCAGGTGGAAAGCATGGTTTATTGAAATTCTCAATTATTGTGGATTTATTGGGGTGACAGAGTTTCCTATCCTCAGTGCAGTGGGCAGCTGGGAGGAGGTGATCTTATTATCCATGGACTTTACAGTGTCCCAGAACTTTTTTGAGTTTGTGTTGCAGGAAGCAAATTTCTGCTTGAAAAAGCTAGCCTTGGCTTTTCTAACTGCCTGTGTATATTGGTTTCTAACTTCCCTGAAAGTTGCATATCACGGGGGCTGTTCGATGCTAATGCAGAACGCCATAGGATGTTTTTGTGTTGGTTAAGGGCAGTCAGGTCTGGAGAGAATCAAGGGCTATATCTGTTCCTGGTTCTAAATTTCTTGAATGCTTATGCTTATTTAAGATGGTGAGGAAGGCATTAAAAAAAATAACCAGGCATCCTCTACTGACGGGATGAGGTCAATATCCTTCCAGGATACCCGGACCAGGTCGATTAGAAAGGCCTGCTCACTGAAGTGTTTCAGGGAGCGTTTGACAGTGATGAGTGGAGGTCGTTTGACCGCTGACCCATTACGGATGCAGGCAATGAGGCAGTGATCGCTGAGATCTTGGTTGAAAACAGCAGAGGTGTATTTAGAGGGCAAGTTGGTTAGGATGATATCTATGAGGGTGCCCGTGTTTACGGTTTTGGGGTGGTACCTGGTAGGTTCATTGATCATTTGTGTGAGATTGAGGGCATCAAGCATAGATTGTAGGGTGTTAAGCATGTCCCAGTTTAGGTCACCTAGCATCACGAGCTCTGAAGATAGATGGGGGGCAATCAGTTCACATATGGTGTCCAGAGCACAGCTGGGGGCAGAGGGTGGTCTATAGCAGGCGGCAACGGTGAGAGACTTGATTTTAGAGAGGTGGTTTTTTAAAGTGGAAGTTCAAATTGTTCTCTGTAGTGGCTAGCAGGTGGACACTGTGCTCATAATGCACATTGAGAGTTTACTCAAGGGTGGAAATGGAATCAATAGCTTTGACCTTGAGGAATAAATTAAGGGGAGGTGCTAGCACATGTGCAAAAGAGGTTAATTACAGGCCTCAGTTAATGAGTCTGTGTGTGATTGTCAGAAAACGACAGTTGTATTCTCTAATGCCGAAAAGTGGCAAAAAGGTAGTTTAGAAAAAGCACAACTTTCATTACCTTGCTCTCCCCCCCCCCCCTCTCTCTCTCTCTCTCACCCCCCCCCCCCCCCCCCCCTTCCCCTCATCACCTCCTCTGTCCTGTGCTTAATGACTGCCTCTCCAAAAGGGCTGTTTATGCTAATGTTGTAATTTATCTGTAAGGGAAAGGGCAGAGTGGTTGAGACAATAACCTGGCTGGCATTGAGATCCTTCTCCCTCTTCTCTCTCCTTCCTTCTCCCTCTCCCAGCTTCTCCCTCTCCCATCTTTTCTCTCTCTGTCCTTCTCAGTCTCCCACCTTCTCTCTCCCTCCTTGTCTCTCTCTCTTTTTCTCCGCTCTCTCTCTTGCTCCCCCCTCGCTCTATGCTAAAGGCTGAAGGATTCATAAAGGCCTACACAAAAGAATAGCGTTGCGGGCTGTTCCTCAACACAGTATTATGACTGGAACACCTATTAGGAGCATAAAGACACTAATGTGATTCACATATCAGCCCTCTGATGGGCTGCTGGAGAGAAGAGGAGAGCTCCTTGTGTACACGCTCCTTGGGTATGCAAACACACTGAGTGCTGAGATTACAAAAGAGATTACAGATGCTCAAACATGACATTTGAACACTGAAGAGCCAAAAAGTTCTCTGTCTATTACTGTGGCAATGCAAGCCCTCTGTAATTTCACATCTAAGTGCTTTTCATCAGAATGACACACTATGCCCAGTCAGGCTCCAGATACATAGCACAATTTGTTTTTCTTCTAAATGGCCTCCATTTTCTTTCCAAGACTATAATCAGTGAAGTGAAACCATCCATTTCTGCCCTCCCATTTCTTCCAGATAGCAGCCGTCTACGAGTGACAACAGTCGATTTTGATCAGATAAATATTATTGGGTAGTTGCACGGATCACAAACTCGAGCAGACAGGTTTTTTCTTTCTGAGCAACTTTATAAGCGTTGGGTTGATCAATGTTTGGATGGGTTGTTCAACAATGTGTGTTGAGCTGACAAGTGACAGGTTTGGCCAGCATAACTGAAAAATATTATTGAGTGGAAGACAAAATAAATCAAAATACTTTTTATTTTGTGTGGAATAATTCCAGTTTCCAGAACAATAGTAAGCAGGAGTTGTGGAGACATCACTGTTGTTGGTCGGTTTGATCTGAGAGATTTCTCTTGTGTATCCGTCAGCTCGATTTGACTTTTAACATTCATTCTCACGGTAACTGGTGCCGAGCGGCCAAACCTTTTTTTTCACCACTTTGAAGATCATAGATTTGTACATCCCAAATACCCCAGCTGCATTCCTTTTCAACCAGATCATAATCTTGCCATTGTGAGGCACCTGGGAAGCTGTAGAACAGAAGGTGATGGTCTGGTGAGAAGACAGGTTGGACCATGTATCCTGGTTTGGGTTCACTTCTACTCTAATAAGCCATTGAGGCTTTCTAGTACTGTTTGCTGTCACTTATGTTAAATTGGCACCACTAATTTCTCCATGGAATTATTCAGAAGCACACAATGTTACAGAACGTTGAGAAATATACATATTCTGAAGAACAGAGATGCTTCACAGGTGTAGCACATGGGGATGTGTGAAACGTACTCCTCAGCCTGACATAGCTGTTACAATTGTTCAATAAACCAGTAGTCTCATTTCTCAATTACAGTGGCTCAATGTATTCTTATTTACCATCACTCTTTTAAACTTGACAGTATGAATTACATGACAAAACCCTTTATAAATGCACCACGTTTCCCCCTATGTATTATCACCATGAATTATTATTGTATATAGTGTTCCTATATTTATTAAATAGTTAATTCCTATCAATATGCAAACTCATCATAATAACAAATAAAACATGTTTAAAACCTGTTTGGGATAGGGGGCAGCATTTTCACTTTTGCATGAAATGCGTGCCAAGAGTAAACTGCCTGCTACTATTGGATAAGAAACACTCTGAAGTTTCTAAAACTGTTTGAATGATGTCTGTGGGTATAACAGAACTCATATGGCAGGCAAAAACCTGAGAAAAATCCAACCAGGAAGTGGGAAATCTGAGGTTTGTAGTTTTTCAAAGCTTGGCCTACCGAATACACTGTGTCTATGGGGTTAAGTTGCACTTCCTAAGGCTACGTTGGCAACACGGTCATTTAATGTGAGAGGCTCAACTATGTTAGGATTTACCTAAAGTTTTCCATCGCCCCCATTCACTCACATACTCACACACAGGAGCTGTACCCGCGGTCTCTCTTTAGCACACTCAGATCACGGCGTCACCTCGTACAGGTGAGCAGCCTTCTAGTAGGCTAGCTAGCAAAATGGCTAATGGCTCATTTCCAAGTGGTCTAAACACACACATAAAACATTCATATTGTTTAAAAACAGATTTGCTACTGATTAAATAACACACTGTAACATTCTGACATGAACAAATACATTCTAAATCGCATTCATACCTGAAATACATAAATAAATCACACAGAGCTGAGTGAGCTAGTGAGCTGAGAAGCCCCATGCGCCCCTATAGGAATTCCTAGGTATAACCAGTCATACCAATCAAATAGAGCACACAGAACTTACTGTCAACATTCAGATAAATAATAGCATATTTCTTACTTATACACATTATGATTCTATATTATTATTTTGTTATTATTAAGGCACATTTAATTCTATCACATTCGCGCCAGGCATGGGCCGAATCGAGAGGAAGTGGTACTTGCTAGCATGCAGAATAAGCAATCACATCAACTCTATATATTGTATCAACTGGACAATCCCCTCAGTTATCACTCTATCTTTTTGTGGAATGACCTCTGTCTATGTGTCATTGTAACAGCATGGTAGAGTGCTAATGTAGGACACTGGACACAGCAGTGTTTTGAGTTTCTTCGAGCTCACGTACAGTATGGGCGCAAGCGGGAAGTGTTGAGTCAGGGTGTGTGTGACTGTGTTACGTTCTGTCTGACTCTACTGTGTTAATTATGGGTGACTTCCTTAGGTCATGCGTGACTGCATTAAAATAGGTTGGGTATGCAGAGTGCACAGAACACCTATCTCTAGTATACAGACACAAGTTTAGTCAACTTCTGCTGTGTTTGCAGAAAGGGTTGAAATGGTAGTTCATTGGCTCATGGTGTAAGGGCTGCAACAAGTACTTATTTGCTTTAGGAGTAAAGTATGCTACTGCAGCAACTGATGGTTAAGGTGTGACTGTGAATACAGTGCATACATATAGCTCTCTTGTTAGCTTTGTTGCTAGTTGTGAGGTTTCTACTTAGATTTTGAGGTTCCGTTACTGATGAAGAAACAGAGAGTGTTAGAGATGAGTACCACGGCCACACTCAATCTGCTGTTGTTGTCAACTCAAAGGCTTATTGGAGAATTCCACCTACAGCAACACGGCTAACAGCGACACGAGATGACAAGCACAATGTTTATACCACCAACACTCTCCACTTCGTCACAATTCATTATAGTCCAAGAGGATTTATTGTTCTACATCTGCATTTCCTCACCACTCCTAGAGCCAATATCAGGCGATCTCAACCACTTAGCCCTTTCCATTTCCTCACCACTCCTAGAGCCAATATCAGGCGATCTCAACCACTTAGCCCTTTCCGTTTCGTCAGGCACGTTTGTGGAAGTCAAAAGCCTCGCAGTTGCCACTCGTCCTTTGTTGGATCCAGGTGGTTTCTGCTTTAGGGGCGTGACGCAGGGGATTTTTATTTAGAGTGACTGGAGTAGGTCAGGTGAAGACAATAGTCAGCACTAAAGGCTAATTAGACCCAGGAAAGCTGGCGATTCGCAAAATGCTGAGGATCTCCTATCTAATCAAGTCTGACTTTTCAGGGGAAAGGAGAGGTAATGTGAAGAGAGAGGGAGTCTTCGGTGATAAAAGAGACCTTTCAGAGCACTGCCCAGTGCAGAGATACCAGGCCCAACTTTCAGAGCACTGCAGCATTCGGAGACACAAGGCCCACCTTCCAGACCACTGCCGAGTGCAGTGATACCAGGCCCACCTTTCTTCTCTTATTTTCTATTCCATTGAAACGAGCAGAGAAATAATTAAATTATGAGTGTTTGATGATGTTTTCTTCTGTCTAAGTTTAGACAGATCCCAGATACAAACTTCAGTCATTGTTCACAATAAATCCAATACCAGCTGATTGTTGACTATTGCCATCGACATCAAACAGTGAAAAACCCATCCGTCAACACTTAATGAAGCAGATAGCTTACCGGTTATTTCTACTTGCACAATAACTGGCTGCACGTCAAGAGCTACAAGTTTTCCTCAGAAGATGAAAAATACTCTCATTGGCACAGACAATGATTGACAGCTCTTGGCAGTCCCGCCCATCTTGGGTATGAGCCACCAAGTACCTAGTCTTGCTTGCCAGGCTCATGGCTCTCTGCCCATGATGGCTTGTGTCAGAAACACAGAGGCGCTGGTAAGAGTCTACACTCTTAGAAAAAAGGGTTCCAAAAGAGTTTGTCGGCTACCATAGGAGAACCCTGTTTGCTTCCAGGTAGAAACCTTTTGGTTCCAGGTAGAACTCTTTTGGGTTCCATGTAGAACCCTCTATGAAAAGGGTTCTACATGGAACTCAAAAAGGTTCTACCTGGAACCAAAAGTGTTCTGTGGAACCAAAGAGGATTCTTTAAAGGGTTATCCTATGGGGACAGCCAAAGAACCGTTTAAGATTCTAGATAGCACCTTTTTTTCTAAGAGTGTACCATTTACCCAGCATCACTACGTGTGTGACTGTTGTGCACAGCTTGTGGTCCTGTGGTTTAAGCCAAGGCAAACAGTAGCACATCAGAGACAATATGGTGATAAAGAACCAGGTCAGGTCTGGATGGGCACGTTTACTCCTGTCACCTCATACATTATAGAAAGAGAGAGAGAGAGCGATGGAGAGAGTCTATAAAGGGAGAGAGAGACATATGGAGAGATGGAGACAGAAAGAAATAAGGAGTGTGTGTGTGCATGTGAGTGAGAAGTGATCTCTGGCCCTGTCGGTCCGTCGGTCGGCCTGGTCCACTGTGCTAATGATCCTAGCGTGTCTGATTGGATGTGCTACATGCTTTGGCCTGGCAGGTGGGAACGGTCCTCATGGCACCCACAGCCACTTTGAACTGCCGAGCTAATATCAGCCAGTGCCACTTCTGCTGCTGCCTCCCTCTGATAACACACTCCAGGCACCACTGACCAGCCGCACAGGAACACCAGCCAATCTGAATAGGAGAACTTTAGAATCTTTAGAAAAAACAAGGGAAGAGAGAGAGAAGGAGGAGAGAGAGATAGAGAGACAGGGATAAAAAATAAAAAGAATGAAAGAAAGAAAGAAAAAAATGAAAGGAAGAAAGAAAGAAAAAATGAAAGGAAGAAAGAAAGAAGCGGTTCCCTCGTTTCTGTTGAGGCATGCAGGCAATGAAAACAGAAAGTGTCATGTTTAACTTGACAGTTTAATCAAAGCCAAAAGTTAAAAAAATAAATTAAAAAAAGTCAAGAGTGGATGAGAAACGAAAGGCATGAGACTCCACAAATGATGGTTGAAAATGGAGCCGTACTGGATGGCTGCCCTTTTGCAAGCTCGGTCCCAGCTTTGCTATTTTGTGATTATTTTGTTGTTTATTTTTACTTTATTTTCACAAAATGTATCCTCTATAATTTCTTAAAACGGACAAGAAGTTTAACATCAGATCGGCAGCTACTTAACCACAATTCCGGCATCAACTTCAACTCATCTGCCCTGGGCTCCCTCTGTAATTCCGACCCAATTTTTGGGCTACCCAAAAGGAAACGCCGGCATTACAGAGGCAAGGGGAATCCTGTTGAGATTAAGGTGAAGGGACCTCTTCCCTCCCTTCTATTGGTACGGTCACTTGATAATAAGATGGATGACCTCCGATCATGGATTTGCTGCCAACTGCAATATTTTTTGCTTTAATGAAACATGGCTCTCAGACAAGATACCCCCATGGCTATCTAACTCGATGGATTCTCCTTTCACTGGGCGGACAGGACAGTGGAGTGGGGGAAGTCGAGGGGGGGAGGGGTTTCCTCTTTATCAACACCAACTGGTGTTCTAACTCCAGCACGGTGGAACTGTCGACTCGCTGTTCATTTGTCTTTGAATACCTGATGGTCAAATGCCGACCCTTCTACCTCCTGAGGGAATTTTCAGCTGTTATCGTGAATGTATACATTCCACCTCGGGATAAGAAAAATAACAAGCTGCCACATAACGAACTGTACAAAGTTATAAACAAGCAGAAAAAACTCTATACAGAGGCTGCTTTTTTGGTTGCCGGCAATTTTAATTCCACGTCACTAAGACATGCGATGCCCAACTTCCATCAACACGTCTCCAACACCACGAGGGGCAATATAGTCCTAGACCACTGTTATTCTACCCACAAGCAAGCATACAAGGCCTCCCTCGTCCACAATTCGGCAAATCAGTTCATGACTCTGTACTCCTGCTTCCTGTATACAAAGCAGAAACGCAAACAGGATGTACCCGTGACTCGCTCCATTGAGAAATGGTCACCAGAATCAGAGATTATGTTTCAGGACTGCTTTGCTAGCGTGGATTGGAATATGTTAAGAAATTTGGAAATGCATCGGCGGTGTTGTCACCACGGTGAAGGTTCGCTGCTTCCCCAATCAAATGTCCAGGATTAACACTAAGGTTTGCGCTAAACTAAAGGACAGGGTTACCGCAGACAGAGCTATCATAGACAACCCTGTCAGCCTACAGGGAGGAGGTCAGTGTCCTAGCATTGTGGTGCCAGAGCAACAACCTCTCCCTCAATGTCAGTAACACCAAGGAGCTGATCGTGGTCTACAGGAAACAGGGGTGCGAGCACGCACCCATCCACATCGACGGGGCCGAAGTGGAGCAGGTCAA
The DNA here is from genome assembly GCF_045679555.1 of Salvelinus alpinus. NCBI lineage: Eukaryota > Metazoa > Chordata > Actinopteri > Salmoniformes > Salmonidae > Salvelinus > Salvelinus alpinus. Next base: position 32,618,506 of record NC_092107.1, read on the forward strand.
AAGCTTAAATTTCCTCGGTGTCCAAATCACTAAATATTTAAAATAGTCCAAACACACAAGCACAGTCGTGAAGAAGGCACGACAGCGCCTCTTCGGCATGGGATGGTGCGCGATTGACCCAGCGTCGTTTGGGTTTGGCCGGGGTAGGCCATCATTGTAAAAAAGAATTAGTTCTTAACTGACTTACCTAGTTAAATAAAAAAATATACAATACATGTTTTACCTCCATCACTCCAGAATCCTTGCACATTGTAAATATGGTATTGGAACTGACCCTGTATATAGTATGCTTACAAACTTATTGTGTTCTTAAAGTTTATTGTCACGCCCTGACCTTAGAGATCCTTTATTCTCTATTTTGGTTTGGTCGGGGTGTGACTAGGGTGGGCATTCTAGTTTCTTTATTTCTAGGTTGGCTTGGTATGGTTCCCAATCAGAGGCAGCTGTCTATCGTTGTCTCTGATTGGGGATCATATTTAGGCAGCCTTTTCCCACCTGTTTGTTGTGGGATCTTGTTTGTGTTTAGTTGCCTTGAGCACTGCATAGTTTCACGTTCGTTTCTTTCTTCTTTATTGTTTTTTGCCGGTTCACATTAAATAAAGATGATGAACCCAACCACGCTGCACCTTGGTCCGATTCTTACAATAGCGTTCGTTACATTTATTGTGTTTTTTCTATTATTATGTTGTTATTGATTATTGAATTGTTGGGTTTTGAGTTAGCAAGAAAGGCATTTCACTGTACTTGTGCATTTTACATTACAACTTGGAACTTGATAAGTAGCACAGGGCCATGGAGAGGCTGAGACACACAAAGTCAGAATGAAAGAGAATGGAAAAGATTAAAAGAAAGTGAGTCAAGGGTGGGGGAGATACAAAGAGAGAGAGAGGGGGGGGGGTGAGAGCGAGAGATAACTTTTTGGAACGTTTGTGTGTGTAATGTTTACTGTTCATTTTAGTGTATAATGTTTATGGTTCATTTTTATTTCACTTTTGTTTATTAATTATTTCACTTGCTTTGGCAATGTAACATATCCCATGCCAATAAAGCCCTTCAATTGAATGAAATTGAATTGAGAGTGAGAGGGAGAGAGAGAGGGGGGATGAGATACAGAAAGGAAGACAGAGAGAGAGAGGGAGAGAGGGGGGGGTGAAATACAGAGAGAGAGCGAGAGAGATAGAGAGAGAGGGGGGTGAGAGAGTGCGATAGAGAGAGAGGGGGGTGAGAGAGTGCGATAGAGAGAGAGGGGGGGGTGAGATACAGAAAGGAAGACAGAGAGAGAGCGAGAGAGATAGAGAGAGAGGGGGTGAGAGAGTGCGATAGAGAGAGAGAGAAAGGGGGGGGTGAGATACAGAAAGGAAGACATAGAGATAGAGAGAAAGAGAGCGAGAGAGGGGGTGAGAGAGAGCGAGAGGTAGATAGAGAGAGGGGGGGGGGTTTAAGCGAGAGATACAGTTGAAGTCGGAAGTTTACATACACCTTAGCCAAACACATTTAAACTTAGTTTTTCACAATTCCTGACATTTAATCCTAGTAAAAATTCTCTGTTTCAGGTCAGTTAGGTTCACCACTTTCTTTTAAGAATGTGAAATGTCTAAATAATAGTAGAGAGAATGATTTATTTCATCTTTTATTTCTTTCATCACATTCCCAGTGGGTCAGAAATTTACATACACTCAATTAGTATTTGGTAGCATTGCCTTTAAATTATTTAACTTGGGTCAAACGTTTCGGGGAGCCTTCCACAAGCTTCCCACAATAAATTGGGTGAATTTTGCCCCATTCCTCCTGACAGAGCTGGTGTAACTGAGTCAGGTTTGTAGGCCTCCTTGCCCACAAATGTTCTATGGGATTGAGGTCAGGGCTTTGTGATGGCCTCTCCAATACCTTGACTTTGTTATCCTTAAGCCATTTTGCCACAACTTTGGAAGTATGCTTGGGGTCATTGTCCATTTGGAAGACCCATTTGCGACCAAGTTTTAACTTCTTGACTGATGTCTTGAGATGTTGCTTCAATATATCCACATAATTTTCCATCCTCATGTTGCCATCTATTTTGTGAAGTGCACCAGTCCCTCCTGCAGCAAAGCACCCCCACAACATGATGCTGCCACCCCCGTGCTTCACGGTTCGGATGGTGTTCTTCGGCTTGCAAGCGTCCCCCATTTTTCCTCCAAACATAACGATGATCATTATGGGCGAACAGTTCTATTTGTGTTTCTTCAGACCAGAGGACATTTCTCCAAAAAGTACGATCTTTGTCCCCATGTGCAGTTGCAAACCGTAGTCTGGCTTTTTATGGCGATTTTGGAGCAGTGGCTTCTTCCTTGCTGAGCGGCCTTTCAGGTTATGTATAGGACTTGTTTTACTGTGGATATAGATACTTTGTAACTGTTTCCTCCAGCATCTTCACAAGGTCCTTTGCTGTTGCTCTGGGATCAATTTGCACTTTTCGCACCAGAGTACGTTCATCTCTAGGAGACAGAACTCGTCTCCTTCCTGAGCGGTATGACGGCTGCGTGATCCAATGGTGTTTATACTTGCGTACTATTGTATGTACAGATAAACGTGGTACCTTCAGGCGTTTGGAAATTGCTCCCAAGGATGAACCAGACTTGTGGAGGTCTACAATAATTTTTCTGAGGTTTTGGCTGATTTCTTTTGATTTTCCCATGATGTCAAGCAAAGAGACACCGAGTTTGAAGGTAGGCCTTGAAATACATACACAGATACACCTCCAATTGACTCAAATTATGTCAATTAGCCTATAAGAAGCTTCTAAAGCCATGACATCATTTTCTGTAATTTTCCAAGCAGTTTAAAGGCACAGTCAACTTAGTGTATGTAAACTTCTGACCCACTGGAATTGTGATACAGTTAATTATAAGTGAAATAATCTGTCTGCAAACAATTGTTGGAAAAATTACTTGTGCCATGCACAAATTAGATGTCCTAACCGACTTGCCAAAACTATAATTTGTTAACAAGAAATTTGTGGAGTGGTTGAAGAACAAGTTTTAATGACTCCAACCTAAATGTATGTAAACTTCCGACTTCAACTGTAAATATATATATAGAGAGAAGGGTGAGATACAGTAAGGAAGAGAAAGACGGTGAGAGAGAGAGAGAGAGAGAGAGAGAGAGAGAGAGAGAGAAGAGAGAGAGAGAGAGAGAGAGGGGGGGGGGTTGAGATACAGTAAGGAAGAGAAAGACGGTGAGAGAGAGCGAGAGAGAGAAAGAGAGAGAGAGAGAGAGAGGGGGGGGGGGTTGAGATACAGAACGGAAGACAGAGAGAGAAAGAGACAGAGAGAGAGAGAGAGGGGGTTGAGATACAGTAAGGAAGAGAAAGACGGTGAGAGAGAGCGAGAGAGAGAAAGAGAGAGAGAGAGAGGGGGTTGAGATACAGAAAGGAAGACAGAGAGAGAGAGAGAGAGAGAGAGAGAGAGGGGGGGGGGGGGGGTTGAGATACAGTAAGGAAGAGAAAGACGGTGAGAGAGAGCGAGAGAGAGAAAGAGAGAGAGAGAGAGAGAGAGAGGGGGGGTTGAGATACAGAACGGAAGACAGAGAGAGAGAGAGACAGAGAGAGAGAGAGAGGGGGTTGAGATACAGTAAGGAAGAGAAAGACGGTGAGAGAGAGCGAGAGAGAGAAAGAGAGAGAGAGAGAGGGGGTTGAGATACAGAAAGGAAGACAGAGAGAGAGAGAGACAGAGAGAGAGAGAGAAAGAGAGAGAGGGGGTTGAGATACATTTACATTACATTTAAGTCATTTAGCAGACGCTCTTATCCAGAGCGACTTACAAATTGGTGCATTCACCTTATGATATCTAGTGGAACAACCACTTTACAATAGTGCATCTAACTCTTTTAAGGGGGAGGGGGGGGGGGTTAGAAGGATTACTTTATCCTATCCTAGGTATTCCTTAAAGAGGTGGGGTTTCAGGTGTCTCCGGAAGGTGGTGATTGACTCCGCTGACCTGGCGTCGTGAGGGAGTTTGTTCCACCATTGGTGTGCCAGAGCAGCGAACAGTTTTGACTGGGCTGAGCGGGAACTGTACTTCCTCAGAGGTAGGGAGGCGAGCAGGCCAGAGGTGGATGAACGCAGTGCCCTTGTTTGGGTGTAGGGCCTGATCAGAGCCTGAAGGTACGGAGGTGCCGTTCCCCTCACAGCTCCGTAGGCAAGCACCATGGTCTTGTAGCGGATGCGAGCTTCAACTGGAAGCCAGTGGAGAGAGCGGAGGAGCGGGGTGACGTGAGAGAACTTGGGAAGGTTGAACACCAGACGGGCTGCGGCGTTCTGGATGAGTTGTAGGGGTTTAATGGCACAGGCAGGGAGCCCAGCCAACAGCGAGTTGCAGTAATCCAGACGGGAGATGACAAGTGCCTGGATTAGGACCTGCGCCGCTTCCTGTGTGAGGCAGGGTCGTACTCTGCGAATGTTGTAGAGCATGAACCTACAGGAACGGGTCACCGCCTTGATGTGAGTTGAGAACGACAGGGTGTTGTCCAGGATCACGCCAAGGTTCTTAGCACTCTGGGAGGAGGACACAATGGAGTTGTCAACCGTGATGGCGAGATCATGGAACGGGCAGTCCTTCCCCGGGAGGAAGAGCAGCTCCGTCTTGCCGAGGTTCAGCTTGAGGTGGTGATCCGTCATCCACACTGATATGTCTGCCAGACATGCAGAGATGCGATTCGCCACCTGGTTATCAGAGGGGGGAAAGGAGAAGATTAATTGTGTGTCGTCTGCATAGCAATGATAGGAGAGACCATGTGAGGATATGACAGAGCCAAGTGACTTGGTGTATAGCGAGAATAGGAGAGGGCCTAGAACAGAGCCCTGGGGGACACCAGTGGTGAGAGCATGTGGTGCGGAGACAGATTCTCGCCACGCCACCTGGTAGGAGCGACCTGTCAGGTAGGACGCAATCCAAGCGTGGGCCGCGCCGGAGATGCCCAGCTCGGAGAGGGTGGAGAGGAGGATCTGATGGTTCACAGTATCAAAGGCAGCCGATAGGTCTAGAAGGATGAGAGCAGAGGAGAGAGAGTTAGCTTTAGCAGTGCGGAGCGCCTCCGTGACACAGAGAAGAGCAGTCTCAGTTGAATGACTAGTCTTGAAACCTGACTGATTTGGATCAAGAAGGTCATTCTGAGAGAGATAGCAGGAGAGCTGGCCAAGGACGGCACGTTCAAGAGTTTTGGAGAGAAAAGAAAGAAGGGATACTGGTCTGTAGTTGTTGACATCGGAGGGATCGAGTGTAGGTTTTTTCAGAAGGGGTGCAACTCTCGCTCTCTTGAAGACGGAAGGGACGTAGCCAGCGGTCAAGGATGAGTTGATGAGCGAGGTGAGGTAGGGGAGAAGGTCTCCGGAAATGGTCTGGAGAAGAGAGGAGGGGATAGGGTCAAGTGGGCAGGTTGTTGGGCGGCCGGCCGTCACAAGACGCGAGATTTCATCTGGAGAGAGAGGGGAGAAAGAGGTCAAAGCACAGGGTAGGGCAGTGTGAGCAGAACCAGCGGTGTCGTTTGACTTAGCAAACGAGGATCGGATGTCGTCGACCTTCTTTTCAAAATGGTTGACGAAGTCATCCGCAGAGAGGGAGGAGGGGGGAGGAGGGGGAGGAGGATTCAGGAGGGAGGAGAAGGTGGCAAAGAGCTTCCTAGGGTTAGAGGCAGATGCTTGGAATTTAGAGTGGTAGAAAGTGGCTTTAGCAGCAGAGACAGAAGAGGAGAATGTAGAGAGGAGGGAGTGAAAGGATGCCAGGTCCGCAGGGAGGCGAGTTTTCCTCCATTTCCGCTCGGCTGCCCGGAGCCCTGTTCTGTGAGCTCGCAGTGAGTCGTCGAGCCACGGAGCAGGAGGGGAGGACCGAGCCGGCCTGGAGGATAGGGGACATAGAAAGTCAAAGGATGCAGAAAGGGAGGAGAGGAGGGTTGAGGAGGCAGAATCAGGAGATAGGTTGGAGAAGGTTTGAGCAGAGGGAAGAGATGATAGGATGGAAGAGGAGAGAGTAGCGGGGGAGAGAGAGCGAAGGTTGGGACGGCGCGATACCATCCGAGTAGGGGCAGTGTGGGAAGTGTTGGATGAAAGCGAGAGGGAAAAGGATACAAGGTAGTGGTCGGAGACTTGGAGGGGAGTTGCAATGAGATTAGTGGAAGAACAGCATCTAGTAAAGATGAGGTCAAGCGTATTGCCTGCCTTGTGAGTAGGGGGGGAAAATGAGAGGGTGAGGTCAAAAGAGGAGAGGAGTGGAAAGAAGGAGGCAGAGAGGAATGAGTCAAAGGTAGACGTGGGGAGGTTAAAGTCACCCAGAACTGTGAGAGGTGAGCCATCCTCAGGAAAGGAACTTATCAGGGCGTCAAGCTCATTGATGAACTCTCCAAGGGAACCTGGAGGGCGATAAATGATAAGGATGTTAAGCTTGAAAGGGCTGGTAACTGTGACAGCATGGAATTCAAAGGAGGCGATAGACAGATGGGTCAGGGGAGGAAGAGAGAATGTCCACTTGGGAGAGATGAGGATCCCAGTGCCACCGCCCCGCTGACCAGAAGCTCTCGGGGTGTGCGAGAACACGTGGGCAGACGAGGAGAGAGCAGTAGGAGTAGCAGTGTTATCAGTGGTAATCCATGTTTCCGTCAGTGCCAAGAAGTCGAGGGACTGGAGGGACGCATAGGCTGAGATGAACTCTGCCTTGTTGGCCGCAGATCGGCAGTTCCAGAGGCTGCCGGAGACCTGGAACTCCACGTGGGTCGTGCGCGCTGGAACCACCAGGTTAGAGTAGCAGCGGCCACGCGGTGTGAAGTGTTTGTATGGTCTGTGCAGAGAGGAGAGAAGAGGGATAGAGAGAGACAGAGAGAGAGAGAGAGAGAGAGAGAGAGAGAGAGAGAGAGAGAGGGGGTTGAGATACAGAACGGAAGACAGAGAGAGAGAGAGACACAGAGAGAGAGAGAGAGACAGAGAGAGAGAGAGAGAGAGAGAGAGAGAGAGAGAGAAAGAGAGAGAGAGAGAGAGAGAGAGAGAGAGAGAGAGAGAGAGAGAGAGAGAGAGAGAGAGAGAGAGAGAGAGAGAGAGAGAGAGAGAGAGAGAGAGAGAGAGAGAGAGAGAGAGAGAGAGAGAGAGAGGGGGTTGAGATACAGAAAGGAAGAGAGAGACGGTGAGAGAGAGAAAGAGAGAGAAAGAGAGAGAGAGAGAGAGAGAGAGAGAGAGAGGGGGTTGAGATACAGAACGGAAGACAGAGAGAGAGAGAGAGAGAGAGAGGGGTTGAGATACAGAAAGGAAGAGAGAGACGGTGAGAGAGAGAGAGAGGAGAGAGAGAGAGAGAGAGAGAGAGAGAGAGAGAGAGAGAGAGAGAGAGAGAGAGAGAGAGAGAGAGAGAGAGAGAGAGAGAGAGAGAGAGTGAGAGAGAGAGAGAGAGAGAGAGAGAGGGGGTTGAGATACAGAAAGGAAGACAGAGACAGTGAGAGAGAGAGAGAGAGAGAGAGAGAGAGAGAGAGAGAGAGAGAGAGAGAGAGAGAGAGAGAGAGAGAGAGAGAGAGAGAGAGAGGGGGTTGAGATACAGAAAGGAAGACAGAGAGAGAGACAGAGAGAGAGAGAGAAGGGGATAGAGAAAGGAAGACAGAGAGTGAGTGATGCACTGATAGTGTGTTAGAGAGCACTAATCATGTCTGCAGACATTACCCCAGTGGTTAATGAAAAATGAACAAATAAAATCATGTTGTGTCTCATACTGTGAGAAACATTCATCTTGTTTAATTTTGTGCCAAACTCAGACAACGGGTTGTTGACAGTCAGAGCTCGTCTTTTAATGAGATAAATATGGAAATGATCAGATAAATAGTATAGTCTGTATTAGAATAATGGAACCTTTTGATGATAGGATTTCTTATCTCTAATTGTCTTGTCATGTTGTACCAGTGTATTCAGTCGAGCTCATAGTCTCAATTCAACTTCAAAAAGACTCTTGACCGTCCTGGTAAAGTTTCATCCGCAACTCAAATGAGAAGCAACCCTTACACCTCTCCTGTCAGACTTTCTCAATCACTTTTCTTTACACCAAATATCCCTACAGAAGTTTAACAGAAGCAGGACTTATTTCTGAACATTTCCTTCAGTAAATGAAATGCCAGTGCTAATACGAGCAAACCTTGTGTCAGTTTCCTTATTAAAGTCCTTTTGAACGTGAAGCCACTCAACCGCAGACTGAATCCCTGACTTCACATATATTCAACATGTGACTCCTTGTCTTAGCTTGTTACTTTAGCTAGACTGCTACCTCCACGCAATGACAAAACCTTTTAAATTATGTTATTCCTTACTTCAAGGCTTCACATTTACCTCAAACACTTGGCATTTAAATTGAGGTATTTATTCCAACTCTGCAGCTCTTAAAAACAGCCAACCAAATACAGACCAATTAGCTAAAGGACACTGCTCTTACATTCTCACCCTGCAGCCTCCCAATTAGATTTTACAGTTCCATTTTCTCCTCAATTATCTCCACTACTGTTCCTTTCCCCAATCTCTGGGCTATTCCAGTCACTGTTCATTTGTTCGTTACACACAATAGCCAACCAGCCTCAAGGCATAGGTTCCTCCCAAATGTCTGAAATCAGTTTAACTGAAATCAACTCAGCCCTGCCTGGCTACACTGTGGTGTCCTATTGGAAACATTCACTATGAATTGGCAGTGGTGGTGTTAAAGTACCAGCAGCACCAAATGGAGTCCCAGACTGCCACCATCAAGCAGTTGGACAGATGGCCTTCTATGCTAACGAACAAGCTAACACAGGTCTTATCAAATGTGTTTTCTGTCTGGCTAATTAAGGAAAGCACTTAGATCCTGTTGCTAATTCCCTGGACTATCGCTCTGTAACAATTATCCGTAACTAATGACTGAATTTACAATCAGCCCCTGCTGGTGACTTTCACCCATTGAACACATGAAGTAGCTCTGTTGGGGGTCTAGGCTTGGTTACACACCAGGAAGGGTCTAGGCTTGGTAACCCACCAGGAAGGGTCTAGGCTTGGTTACACACCAGGAAGGGTCTAGGCTTGGTAACCCACCAGGAAGGGTCTAGGCTTGGTTACACACCAGGAAGGGTCTAGGCTTGGTAACCCACCAGGAAGGGTCTAGGCTTGGTAACCCACCAGGAAGGGTCTAGGCTTGGTAACCCACCAGGAAGGGTCTAGGCTTGGTTACACACCAGGAAGGGTCTAGGCTTGGTTACACACCAGGAAGGGTCTAGGCTTGGTAACCCACCAGGAAGGGTCTAGGCTTGGTAACCCACCAGGAAGGGTCTAGGCTTGGTAACCCACCAGGAAGGGTCTAGACTTGGTTACCCACCAGGAAGGGTCTAGGCTTGGTTACCCACCAGGAAGGGTCTAGGCTTGGTTACACACCAGGAAGGGTCTAGGCTTGGTTACACACCAGGAAGGGTCTAGGCTTGGTAACCCACCAGGAAGGGTCTAGGCTTGGTTACACACCAGGAAGGGTCTAGGCTTGGTAACCCACCAGGAAGGGTCTAGGCTTGGTAACCCACCAGGAAGGGTCTAGGCTTGGTTACACACCAGGAAGGGTCTAGGCTTGGTAACCCACCAGGAAGGGTCTAGGCTTGGTAACCCACCAGGAAGGGTCTAGGCTTGGTTACACACCAGGAAGGGTCTAGGCTTGGTTACACACCAGGAAGGGTATAGGCTTGGTAACCCACCAGGAAGGGTCTAGGCTTGGTAACCCACCAGGAAGGGTCTAGGCTTGGTAACCCACCAGGAAGGGTCTAGACTTGGTTACCCACCAGGAAGGGTCTAGGCTTGGTTACCCACCAGGAAGGGTCTAGGCTTGGTTACCCACCAGGAAGGGTCTAGGCTTGGTTACACACCAGGAAGGGTCTAGGCTTGGTTACCCACCAGGAAGAATTTGGTTACCCACCAAAATAATTTGTTAGATTTTGACAGGTGTCACGACTTCCGCCGAAGTCGGTCCCTCTCCTTATTCGGGCGGTCACCGATCTTGACGTCACCGATCTTCTAGCCATCACTGATCCAATATTCATTTTCCATTGGTTTTGTCTTGTATTCCATCACACCTGGTTCCAATCCCATCAATTACATGTTGTGTATTTAACCCTCTGTTTCCCCTCATGTCCTTGTCGGTGATTGTTTGTTGTATGTGTTGATGCAGGTTATGTTCTGGTGTGTGACGGGTTTTGTACCATTTTATTTTAGTTTCTGGAGTTTTTTGAATATTTATTAAACTGCTCTGTTTATACCAAGTTCACTCTCCTGCGCCTGACTCTCCTGCGCCTACAGGTGTTTCTGTAACGGCTGATTTCCTCCTCTTCGTCTGAAGGATCGGACCAAGACGCAGAGTGGTAAGTGTCCATGTTTTAATATAATCCACTGAACACGACAAAAAATACAAACTAACAAAGTAACCTAACCGAAACAGTCCCGTGTGGCATGAACACAGACACAGGAAACAAACACCCACAAACCAACAGTGAAAACAGGCAACCTAAATATGGTTCCCAATCAGAGGCAATGCAAAACACCTGTCTCTGATTGAGAACCATATCAGGCCAATTGACAAACCTAAACATAGAAACACATAACATAGACTGCCCACCCCAACTCACGCCCTGACCATACTAACTAAAGACAAAACAAAGGAAAATAAAGGTCAGAACGTGACACTGGCCTTCTTTAGACTAGTTGAGTATCTGGAGCATCAGCATTTGTGGGTTCGATTAAAGGCTCAAAATGGCCAGAAACAAAGAACTTTCTTCTGAAAGTCATCAGTCTATTCTTGTTCTGAGAAATGAAGGCTATTCCATGCAAGAAACTGCTAAGAAACTGAAGTTCTCATACAACGCTTTGTACTACTCCCTTCACAGAACAGCGCAAACTGGCCCTAACCAGAATAGAAAGAGGAGTGGGAGGCCCCAGTGCAGAACTGAGCAAGTGGACAAGTACATTAGAGTGTCTAGTTTGAGAAACAGACGCCTCACAAGTCCTCAACTGGCAGCTTCATTAAATAGTACTCACAAAGGCCTCCCGGTGGCGCAGTGGTCTAGGGCACTGCATCGCAGCGCTAGCTGTGCCACCAGAGACTCTGGGTTTGCGCCCAGGCTCTGTCGCAGCCGGCCGCGACCGGGAGGTCCGTGGGGCGACGCACAATTGGCCTAGCGTCGTCCGGGTTAGGGAGGGTGTGGCCGGTAGGGATATCCTTGTCTCATCGCGCACCAGCGACTCCTGTGGCAGGCCGTGCGCAGTGCGCGCTAACCAAGGTCGCCAGGTGCATGGTGTTTCCTCCGACACATTGGTGCGGCTGGCTTCCGGGTTGGATGCGTGCTGAGTTAAGAAGCAGTGCGGCTTGGTTGGGTTGTGTTTCGGAGGACGCATGGCTTTCGACCTTCGTCTCTCCCGAGCCCGTACGGGAGTTGTAGCGATGAGACAAGATAGTAACTACTAACAATTGGATACCACGAAATTGGGGAGAAAAAATTCAACATAAAAAATAAATAAAATAAAAATAGTACTCGCAAAACACCAGTCTCAACGTCAACAGTGAAGAGGCAACTCCAGGTTGCTGGCCTTCTAGGCAGAGTTCTTCAGTCCAGTGTCTGTGTTCTTTTGACCATCTTAATCTTTTCTTTTTATTGGCCAGTCTGAGATATGGCTTTTTCTTTGCAACTCTGCCTAGAAGGCCACCATCCCAGTCGCCTCTTCAATGTTGACGTTGAGACTGGTGATTTGCGGGTACTGTTTAATGAAGCTTCCAGTTAAGGACTTGCGAGGCGTCTGTTTATTAGCTAACACACAACGTGCCATTGGAACACAGGAGTGATGGTTGCTGATACTGGGCATCTGTACACCTATGTAGAGTTGAAGTCAGAAGATTACATACACTTAGGTTGGAGTCATTAAAACTTATTCTTCAACCACTCCACACATTTCTTGTCAACAAACTATAGTTTTGGCAAGTCGGTTAGGACATCTAATTTGTGCATGACACAAGTAATTTTTCCAAAAATTGTTTACAGACAGATTATTTCACTTATAATTAACTGTATCACAATTCCAGTGGGTCAGAAGTTTACATACACTAAGTTGACTGAGCCTTTAAACAGCTTGGAAAGTTCCAGAAAATGATGTAATGGCTTTAGAAGCTTCTGATAGGCTAATTGACATCATTTGAGTCAATTGGAGGTGCACCTGTGGATGTATTTCAAGGCCTACCTTCAAACTCAGTGCCTCTTTGCTTGACATCATGGGAAAATCAAAAGAAATTAGCCAAGACATCAGAAAAATAATTGTAGACCTCCACAAGTCTGGTTCGTCCTTGGGAGCAATTTCCAAACGCCTGAAGGTACCACGTTCATCTGTACAAACAATAGTACGCAAGTATAAACACCATTGGACCATGCAGCCGTTATACCGCTCAGGAAGGAGATGCGTTCTGTCTCCTAGAGATGAACGTACTATGGTGCGAAAAGTGCAAATCAATCCCAGAACAACAGCAAAAGGACCTTGTGAAGATGTTGGAGGAAACAGGTACAAAAGTATCTATATCCACAGTAAAACAAGTCCTATATCGACATAACCTGAAAGGCCGCTCAGCAAGGAAGAAGCCACTGCTCCAAAACCGCCATAAAAAAGTCAGACTATGGTTTGCAACTGCAGAATGGGACAAAGGTCGTACTTTTTGGAGAAATGTGCTCATGTCTGATGAAACACAAATAGAATTGTTTGGCCATAATGACCATTGTTATGTTTGGAGCAAAAAGGGGGAAGCTTAAAAGCCGAAGAACACCATCCCAACCGTGAAGCAAGGAGGTGGCAGTATCATGTTGTGGGGGTGCTTTGCTGCAGGAGGGACTGGTGCACTTCACAAAATAGATGGCATCGTTAAGAAGAAAAATTATGTGGAAATATTGAAGCAACATCTCAAGACATCAGTCAGGAAGTTTAAAGCTTGGTCGCAAATGGGTCTTCCAAATGAACAATGACCCCAAGCATACTTCCAAAGTTGTGGCAAAATGGCTTAAGGACAACAAAGTCAAGGGATTGGAGTGGCCATCACAAAGCCCTGACCTCAATCCCATATAAAATTTGTTGGCAGAACTGAACAGCGTGTGCGAGCAAGGAAGCTTACAATCCTGACTCAGTTACACCAGCTCTGTCAGGAGGAATGGGCCAAAATTCACCCAATTTATTGTGGGAAGCTTGTGGAAGGCTACCCAAAACGTTTGACCCAAGTTACATAATTTAAAGGCATTGCTACCAAATGCTAATTGAGTGTATGTAAACTTCTGACCCACTGAGAAATAAAATATGAAATAAATCATTCTCTCTACTATTATTCTGACATTTCACATTCTTAAAATAAAGTGGTGATCCTAGCTGACCTAAGACAGGGAATTTTTACTGGGATTAAATGCCAGGAATTGTGAAATACTGAGTTTAAATGTATTTGGCTAAGGTGTATGTAAACTTCCCACTTCAACAGTAGATATTCCTTTAAAAATCAGCCGTTGCCATCTACAATAGTCATTTAAGACATTAACAATGTCTACACTGTATTTCTGATAAACGTTATGTTATTTTAATGGACAAAAAAATAGCTTTTCTTTGAAAAACAAGGACATTTCTAAGTAACCCCAAAGTTTTGAACAGTAGTGTATCTCTGGTCTTGCCCATTCACCCTCCGAATGGCAGACATACACAATCCATGTCTCAGTTGTCTCAAGGCTCTTCTTTAACCTGTGTTCTCCCCTTCAGCTACACTGACTGAAGTGGATACTCAGTGGATGTGGAGTAATATATTCGTATCAGACCTGCAGTTAAAAAACCCTCACTCACCGTGACCGTACAGAATAGTAGATTATATTATAAGGAATTGTGGGACTGAACATTTTAGTTTTAGTTTCTAAAATTGTGCTTATGAAGCCTTTCTGTGAGTAGCTTTGTGATTACCATTCTGTGGTACATTATGGCTGAGTATTCCACACACACAAAGTCTGTCTGTCAGTGTGGCTAAATTCCCAACTCTCAACCCCGCCACACACTCCCACACACACTCTCTCTCTCTTTTCTGTTGCAATGGTGCTAATTATGGGACTATTGACAGCAAAAATGTTTCAGCAGAAAACTTTTAAACACTAGAACAACATCATTTCATACATGGTCTCTGAACCCACCATGGAGAGAGAGAGAGAGTTGGAGAAGAGCGAGACAAAGTCATCACAGAGCTCAATGGTGGAATCCAATTAGCAGGGTGCTCCCTGGGGTTCTGTGTCTCTGTGTCTTAGTGGCCCATGTCACAGTAAGTGGTAACATTTATTTGGATAAAAACCCCTCATTGCATAGATTGTCTCCGAGGTTGTGTGGGGAGTCTGCAGGTGAACGTATGTCTATATGTATGCTTGGGTTTTGTTGGCGTGTGTGTGCGTGTGTGCGTGCGTGTATGTGTGTGTAGATTGTTCATATGAGGGATAAATGAGTAGCAAATTATGATTATCCAGAGTCTATTCTCATGACTATGCGTATATCTGGGTTGGCATGTTCTGTAAATGCATAACACTTGCTAAATTATAGCAATCTCAATGACCTTTAGAATAAGTGGGTAAATGTGGCTTTGTGTATCTACAGATGATTATCATGACACTTTAGGTGCTCTGATGAATGGAGCTATGAGATGTTGGGGCACAGGCACAGATTATTATATACCAGGATCCACATGCGCGCGCACACACACACACACACACACACACACACACACACACACACACACACACACACACACACACACACACACACACACACACACACACACACACACACACACACACACACACACACACACACACAGCCAGGAGGACATTTTTGTTATGGGTCCCTCAAGAGACTGAGAAGGCAGATCCTGAAGCACGCACACACACACCACAGAAACGGCAGATAGCCCAGTTGTTAGAGCGTTGAACTAGTAACCGGATGGTTGCAAGATCGAATCCAAAGCTGACAAGGTAAAAATCTGTCGTTCTGCCCCTGAACAATGCCCTTAACCCACTGTTCCTAGGCCGTCATTGAAAATAAGAATTTGTTCTTAACGGACTTGCCTAGTTAAATAAATAACAAAACACACACACACACACACAGAAACAAACACCACAGAAACACACAGGTGTGTGTAGATTAGAGAGCAGAGCAGGGATGTTGCTGAATTGATCCCCTACTGTACTGAGGCCCTTCTGTACTGAGGCCCTGTGGTAATTCTACCCTGCTGTACTGAGGCCCTGCTGTATTGAGGCCCTTCTGTACTGAGGTACTGATCCCCTGCTGTACTGAAGCCCTGCTGCACTGAGGCAATAATGTACTGAGGCCCTGCTGTACTGAAAACCTGCTGTACTGAGGCCCTAATGTACTGAGGCCCTGCTGTACTGAGGTCCTGCTGTACTGATCCCTTGTTGTACTGAGTTCCTGCTGTACTGAGGCCCTGCTGTACTGAGGCCCTGCTGTACTGAGGCCCTGCTGTACTGAGGCCCTGCTGTACTGAGGCCCTGCTGTACTGAGGCCCTGCTGTACTGAGGCCCTGCTGTACTGATCCCCTGCTGTACTGATCCCCTGCTGTACTGATCCCCTGCTGTGTTGATCCTCTACTGTACTGAGTCCCTACTGTACTGAGGCCCTGCTGTACTGAGTCCCTGCAGTGCCGATACCCTCTTGTACTGAGGCCCTCTTGTACTGAGGCCCTGCTGTACTGAGGCCCTGCTGTACTGATCCCCTGCTGTACCGAGAACCTGCCGTACTGAGGCCCTGCTGTATTGATCCTCTGCTGTACTGAGGCCCTGCATTCTGAGGACCTGCTGTACTGATCCCCTTCTGTAGTGATCCCCTGTTTTACTGAGGCCCTGCTGTACTGAGGCCCTGCTGTACTGATCCCCTGCTGTACTGAGGCCCTGCTGTACTAATCCCTTGCTTTACTGAGGCCCTGGTGTACTGAGGCCCTGATGTACTGAGGCCCTGTGGCTTCAGGCGATTGCATCAAATTGCTTTTCTACTAAGTTTGAGACTACAGGCTGTTTGTCCTTTGTACCCAGCGGTAGTACTGACTACACCAGCATGTTTTGCCCAGAAGTAACACTGACTACACCAGCATGTTTGGCCAAGAAGTGACACTGACTACACCAGCATGTTGGGCCTAGAGATAACACTGACTACACCAGCATTGTACAGTGATTGACTATCGATGACGAATTTCAGACGTCAGACACAAAGAGTGAAGAGAGGAAAAGAGAAAAATGCAACAGGCCACACTGTCCTGAGAAAACCATCATCTTTCACAGGAACCATTAATGTTCTCACAAAAAACACCCAGAGAACTGTGGTTTAGAAAAGCATTTACCGCCGAACGTGTGAAGAAATGCACTTACCCCATTTACTGCCAACCCATGATGCACCTAACAACATGAGAACCAGTATCTCCATCCTTGCCACCGAGGAATAAACAGCCCCCTACTCCAGCCGATCCATTAGAAAACCATGTACTCTGTCCACTCCGTATGGATGAGACGAGGCCTTTACTCACACACACACACACACACACACACACACACACACACACACACACACACACACACACACACACACACACACACACACACACACACACACACACACACACACACACACACACAGACAGTGCAATAACATAAAGTAAACTACTTGACCGTAGATGCTCCAGGGTCGCCGTTGAATGGCAGACCCTGGCCGTGACCCCACTCTCCTAGCATGTCTCAGGGAGAGTTGGGATTTGCAAAAAACACATTTCCAATTCACACATGCGCATTAATACACACGTGTGTGTGAAATAGGACAAATATAAGCACCCAGCAACACACTCTGTCCCCTCAACTCATTACTGCATTATGGTGAGATGTGGCGTGTGGGTTTTAACAGCCTCAAAGTGAAAAACAAGACAATCCAATCAATATTATTGATTAGGCATCCCTCAAAGCTACTGTTTAAGCATGCTGTTTTTAACCCTTTACAGTCTCACTCTCCCTATCGCTTCTTTACCGCTACTACAGATCTCTGGGCCGAGATGTGCTGATGTTAGCTGTGCTGTATTGAGACAGAGCTGAGCACATAAACTAGTCTAGACAGAGTCAGGAGAGAGCAGATATAGAGACCTGGAAGTGTCATGTGAAGGTCAATGGATTAACTGTTATTGGTTGGAAGATTATAGTGCGGTGACCTTACATCTTAATATTGACTTGTTGGTTACTGGAATTGCTTGATGAAGCACATTTCGCTGCAAGATGTTAATGATTTAAATCATTACATAAATATATTTCCATAAGTGCTTTCTGTCACGTTCTGACCATAGTTCTTTTGTATTTTCTTTGTTTTAGTGTGGTCAGGGCGTGAGTTGGGTGGGTTATCTATGTTTTGTGTTTCTATGTTGGGTTTGTCATTTGGCCTGATATGGTTCCCAATCAGAGGCAGGTGTTTGTCATTGTCTCTGATTGGGAACCATATTTAGGTAGCCTGTTTTGTCTTTTGGTTTGTGGGTGTTTGTCTTCCGTGTCAGTGTTTGTCGCCACACGGTACTGTTTCGTTTGTTCACTTCGTTTATTGTTTTGGTTCCAGTGTTCAGTTTTTGTTTATTAAAAAGACATGAACACTTACCACGCCGCACCTTGGTCCGATCCTTCTTCCACCCAAGAAAAATGTTACACTTTCACATCAGGGCAGATGAAGGAAAGGGGACATGGAGAGGAAAGGATAGTAGGCCCCCCCTTGTGTCTGTGGGAATTACTGTACCTGTTAGCTGTTGTTAGGACATTGAGACATCCTTTTCCTCAATCTCATTTCCAACCCATCCAAAGACACATGGGAAACCCTGTTATTTCTGCTTCACTCGCTGGGGTGACTGCCTGGAATAACACACACACAGAGAGAGAGAGAGAGAGAGGTCAAGCACAGACTCTTCAGAAATACCTTGTTGAGTTAATTTGCTGCCTGAGTTGTGATTTCCAATGAGCGCTCTGTGATGACTTTGTCATTTGCAGGTACATCTCTGTCCAGAACTATACGGTGGTAGAGAGCATCCTGGAAGATTTCAAAGCTGCCACCTGCCCTCTGTCCCTCTCTTCCTGCTGGTCCATGCTGGTCTGATTGCTGGTCAAGCTGGTCTGACCAGCATGGCACGCGTCCCCCCGTTTGTAGGCCAGCGGATCAATTTCCAAACCCCAAATTATATATGGTCCTCCTGAGTTGCGCAGCGGTCTAAGGGACTGCGTGCTTGAGGCATCACGACAGACCCGGGTTTGAATCCAGGATGTGTCACAACCGGCCATGACCGGGAGTCCCATAGGGCAGCGCAAAATTGGCCCAGCATCGTCCGGAATAAGGTAGGTATTGGCCGGGGGGTTTTACTTGGCTCTTCGCGCTCTAGCAGCTCCTTGTGACAGGCCAGGTGCCTGCAGACTGACTTTTGTCGTCAGTTGAGCCGTGTTTCCTCGAACACATTGGTGCAGCTGGCTTCCGGGTTAGGCGGGCCAGTGTTAAGGAGTTTGGCGGGTCAGTTTGGCGGGTCATGTTTCGGACGCATGACTCGACCTTCGCCTCTCCTAAGCCTGTTGGGGGGTTGCAGTGATGAGACAAGATCACAATTGGATATCACGAAATTGGGAGAAAAAGGGAATAAATAAATGAATCATTTAATGTACAGTTGAATTCGGAAGTTTACATACACCTTAGCCAAATACATTTAAAATCAGTTTTTCACAATTCCTGACATTGAATTCTAGTAGGATCACCACTTTATTTTAAGAATGTGAAATGTCAGAATAATAGTAGAGAGAATGATTAATTTCTTTAATATTTAATTTCTTTCATCACATTCCCAGTGGGTCAGAAGTTTACATACACTCAATTAGTATTTGGTAGCATTGCCTTTAAAATGTTTAACTTGGGTCAAATGTTTCGGGTAGCCTTCCACAAGCTTCCCACAATAAGTTGGGTGAATTTTGACCCATTCCTCCTGACAGAGCTGGTATAAGTGAGTTAGGTTTGTAGGCCTCCTTGCTCGCACACGCTTTTTCAGTTCTGCCACAAATGTTCTATAGGATTGAGGTCAGGGCTTTGTGATGGCACCTCCAATACCTTGACTTTGTTGTCCTTAAGCCATTTTGCCACAACTTTGGAAGTGTGCTTGGGGTCATTGTCCATTTGGAAGACCCATTTGCGACCAAGCTTTAACTTCCTAACTGATGTCTTGAGATGTTGCTTCAATATATCCACATAATTTTCCGTCCTCATGATGCCATCTATTTTGTGAAGTGCACCAGTCCCTCCTGCAGCAAAGCACCCCCACAACATGATAATGCCACCCCCGTGCTTCATGGTTAGGATGGTGTTCTTCGGCTTGCAAGCATGCCCCTTTTTCCTCCAAACATAACAATGGTCATTATGGCCAAACAGTTCTATTTTTGTTTCATCAGACCAGAGGACATTTCTCCAAAAAGTATGATCTTTGTCAGGTTGTGGCAGAGTCAGGTTGGAGACCTGAGCCAACTCCCCATGCTTACCGTGGCGAGCATGGGACTGGTCAGGCCCCGTGCTATGGGGTGATGCTCACGGTGTCGAGGCGGAGCATTCACAGGCCGGTGTGCTTGGTGCCAGCGTCCCGCATTTCCCGGGTGGAAGCTGGCATCCAGCCAGAACGGATGGGGCCAGCTCTGCGCTCGAGACCGCCAGTGCGCCTCCACGGCCCAGTGTATCCGGTGCCTCGGCCAAGGAAGAGGCCTCCTGGATGTCTCCCCAGCCTGGTGAGTCCTGTGCCTGCTCCCAGGGCCAGGTCTCCTGTGTGTCTCCCCAGCCCGGTGAGGCCAGAGTCTCCCTCCTGTCCGGAGCTGCCAGAGTCTCCCTCCTGTCCGGAGCTGCCAGAGTCTCCCTCCTGTCCGGAGCTGCCAGAGTCTCCCTCCTGTCCGGAGCTGCCAGAGTCTCCCTCCTGTCCGGAGCTGCCAGAGTCTCCCTCCTGCCCGGAGCTGCCAAAGTCGCCCTCCTGCCCGGAGCTGCCAGAGTCACCCTCCTGAGCGAGGGTCCCCGCTCCAGAGGCGCCACCTAAGTGGGCCAAGCCTAAGGTGGAGCGGGGTCCATGTCCCGCACCAGAGCCGCCACCGCGGAGAAATGCCCACCCAGACCCTCCCATATAGGTTTAGGTTTGCAGCCGGGAGTCCGCACCTTTGGGGGGAGGGTACTGTCACGCCCTGACTTTAGTTATATTTGCTTTCTTTATTATTTGGTTAGGTCAGGGTGTGACAAGGGTGGTTTGTTTAGTTTTTGTATTGTCTAGAGTTTTGTCTTGTCTAGGGTATTTTGTTATCTATGGGGATTTTGTATTGTCTAGGGGTATGTAGGTTGATGATGGCCTGGATGGGTTCCCAATCAGAGACAGCTTTTTATCGTTGTCTCTGATTGGGGAGCCTATTTAGGTTTCCATTTTCCATGTTGGTAGTTGTCCATGTTTAGTTGCCTGTGAGCACTACGTTGGATTCACGTGTTCGTTTGATGTTTATTGTTTTGGTGGCGAATTCTTATATTAAACAAGTATGTACGCTCAAAACGCTGCGCCTTGGTCCACTCCTTTAAACGGCCGTGACAGGAGTGATCACTTTTTAGTAAACATTCTAGATACACACCAACTTTGGAGCCTCCTTGTTATTCAGAGTCCTCTCCCTTGTTATTGCTCTCTCTGGATACCTGTGCTAGCCAGTGCTAGCCCTGCCCGCACTGCCTCTTAGTTTATTTGGAGTGGAAAGTGTATCTATCCCTAGATTATCTGTGGTGTATCTGATGGATAAGGATAGAACTGGTAGCAGTCAGAGCCATGTATTAAGATACTTGTATGTAGAGATGACAACAAGTCATGGACAATAGAACTGGTGCAGTCATGTAGCTTTCCAGGTCATGTTTGAAAGATTACTTTTGAAAGTCATGGTCAATGTCCAACAGATTCTTCTGTTCTCTTTCACTGTCTCATTTTAATCTGAAATGTATGGCTCATAAAGATATAACAATTTTGCCAAAGCAGTTAACGGTGAGATAGTTAATTAGATTCAACAAATGAATTACTACTTCATCTACAACCATTTAAAACGTAATCAATGGTTATTTTGCATACATCTCACAACTTTCTGGGAATGCTGCAGTATAGTTGCTTGGCTTTGTAGAATTTTCAGCATATTTAAGGAACTTTGCAAATAAACGGTATTGGTATTTCATTACTTATCAGAACGTTTCCTAAAAGTTCAAACATGGTTACATTTCATTTAAATGTTGTTAATGTTCTAGGAACGTTCTCCAACTGCTTTGACATTGGGAATGTTCTCAAATTGTTCCAAGAACGTTAAGAAACAACGTTCTTCTGTGGGAATTTCAGTACTTCAGCATAACGTTTCCTACAGGTTACCTCATGGTTCTATTTATAGTTCTGTTCTCAAATTGTTCTGAGAACTTTGAGAACTTTCCATAAAAACCACAAGAAAACGTTAGTAATGTTCAGAGAACGTTCTAATAATGTTATTTAAAAACACACAGTGCCTTCCAATGGTATTCAGACCCCTTGACTTGTTCCACATTTTGTTACGTTATAGCCTTATTCTAAAATGGATTTTTTTTTTTTTTAGCATCAGCAATCTACATACAATACCCCATAATGACAAAGCAAAAACAGGCTTTAAGAAATGTTTGCAAATATAAAAAAAAAATTCAAACAGAAGTATTCAGACCCTTCGCTATGAGAATCAAAATTGAGCTCAGGTGCATCTTGTTTCCATTGATCATCCTTGAGATGTCACTCTGACAGAGCTCTGAGTTCCTCTGTGGAGATGGGAGAACCTTCCAGAAGGACAACCTTCTACAGCACTCCACCAATCAGGCCTTTATGGTAGAGTGGCCAAACGGAAGCCACTCCTCAGTAAAAGGCACGTTACAGCCCTCTTGGAGTTTGCCAAAAGGCACCTAAAGACTCTCAAACCATGAAAAACAATATTCTCTAGTATGATGAAACCACGATTGAACTCGTTGGCCTAAATGCCAATTGTCATGTCTGGAGGAAACCTGGCACCATCCCTACGGTGAAGCATGGTAGTGGCAGAATCATGCTGTGGGGATGTTTTTCAGCGGCAGGGACTAGGAGACTAATCAGGATTGAGGCAAAGGTGAACGGACCAAAGTACATAGAGATCATTGATGAAAACCTGCTCCAACGCTCTGACTTCAGACTGGGGCGAAGGTTCACCTTCCAATAATACAACAACTCTAAGCCCACAGCCAAGATAACGCAGGGGTGGCTTCGGGACAAGTCTCTGAATGTCCTTGAGGGGCCCAGCCAGAGCCCGGACTTAAACCTGATCAAACATCTCTGGAGACACCTGAAAATATTGTACAGGAATGCTCCCCATCCAACCTGACAGAGTTTGAGAAGATCTGCAGAGAAGAATGGGAGAAACTCCCAAAATACAGGTGTGTCAAGCAAATACAGGTGTGCCAAGCAAGTAATCACTGACAAAGGGACATCAACAAAGTACTGAGTAAAGGGTCTGAATACTTATGTAAGTGTGATATTTCCTTCCTTTTTTTATAAATTAGGAAAAATTTATAAAAACCTGTTAATGCTTTGTCATTATAGGGTATTGTGTGTAGATTATGTATGTGTGTGTGTGTGTGTGTGTGTGTGTGTGTGTGTGTGTGCGTGCATATGTGTGTGTGCATATGTGTGTGTGCATATGTGTGTGCATATGTGTGTGCATATGTGTGTGTGTGTAGTAAGTAAAGAAATAAAACAACAGTAAAAAGACATTTGAAAATAACAGTAGCAAGGCTATGTACAGACACTGGTTAGTCCAGCTTATTGAGGTAGTATGTACATGTAGATATGGTTAAAGTGACTATGCATATATGATGAACAGAGAGTAGCAGTAGCATAAAAAGAGGGGTTGGCGGGTGGTGGGACACAATGCAGATAGCCCGTTTAGCCAATGTGCGGGAGCACTGGTTGGTCGGGCCAATTGAGGTAGTATGTACATGAATGTATAGTTAAAGTGACTATGCATATAAGATAAACAGAGAGTAGCAGCAGCGTAAAAGATGGGTTATATGCAAATAGTCCCGGGTAACCATTTGGTTACCTGTTCAGGAGTCTTATGGCTTGGGGGTAAAAACTGTTGAGAAGCATTTTTGTCCTAGACTTGGCACTCCGGTACCGCTTGCCATGCAGTAGTAGAGAGAACAGTCTATGACTGGGGTGGCTGGGGTCTATGACCATTTTTAGGGCTTTCCTCTGACACCGCCTGGTGTAGAGGTCCTGGATGGCAGGCAGCTTTGCCCCAGTGATGTACTGGGCCGTACGCACTACCTTCTGAAGTGCCTTGCGGTCGGAGGCCGAGCAATTGCCGTACCAGGCAGTGATGCAACCGGTCAGGATGCTCTCGATGTCGCAGCTGTAGAACCTTTTGAAGATCTCAGAACCCATGCCAAATCTTTTTTGTTTCCTGAGGGGGAATAGGCTTTGTTGTGCCCTCTTCACGACTGTCTTGGTGTGTTTGGACCATTCTAGTTTGTTGTTGATGTGGACACCAAGGAATTTGAAGCTCTCAACCTGCTCCACTACAGCCCCGTCAATGAGAATGGGGACGTGCTCGGTCCTCCTTTTCCTGTAGTCCACAATCCTCTCCTTAGTCTTGGTTACGTTGAGGGATAGGTTGTTATTCTGGCACCACCCGGCCAGGTCTCTGACCTCCTCGCTATAGGCTGTCTCGTCGTTGTCGGTGATCAGGCCTACCACTGTCGTCTGCAAACTTAATGATGGGGTTGGAGTCGTGCCTGGCCTTGCAGTCGTGGGTGAACAGGGAGTACAGGAGGGGACTGAGCACGCACCCCTGGGGAGCTCCAGTGTTGAGGATCAGTGTGGCAGATGTGTTGCTACCAACCCTCACCACCTGGGGGCAGCCCGTCAGGAAGTCCAGGATCCAGTTGCAGAGGGAGGTGTTTAGTCCCAGGTTCCTTAGCTTAGTGATGAGCTTTGAGGGCACTATGGTGTTGAACGCTGAGCTGTAGTCAATGAATAGCAATCTCACATATGTGTTCCTTTTATCCAGGTGGGAAAGGGCAGTGTGGAGTGCAATAGAGATTGCATCATCTGTCGATCTGTTTGGGCGGTATGCAAATTGGAGTGGGTCTAGGGTTTCTGGGATAATGGTGTTGATGTGAGCCATTACCAGCCTTTCAAAGCACTTCATGGCTACGGACGTGAGTGCTACGGGTCTGTAGTCATTTAGGCAGGTTGCCTTGTGTTCTTGGGCACAGGGACTATGGTGGTCTGCTTGAAGCATGTTGGTATTACAGACTCAATCAGAGACATATTGAAAATGTCAGTGAAGACACCTGCCAGTTGGTCAGCACATGCCCAGAGCACACGTCCTGGTAATCCATCTGGCCCCGCAGCCTTGTGTATGTTGACCTGTTTAAAGGTCTTACTCACGTCGGCTACGGAGAGCGTGATCACACAGTCGTCCGGAACAGCTGATGCTCTCATGCATGCCTCAGTGTTGCTTGCCTCAAAGCAAGCATAGAAGTGATTTAGCTTGTCTGGTAGGCTCGTGTCACTTTGCAGCTTGCGGCTGTGCTTCCCTTTGTAGTCTGTAATAGTTTGCAAGCCTTGCCACATCCGACGAGTGTCAGAGCCGGTGTGGTACGATTCAAATCTTAGCCCTGTATTGACGCTTTGCCTGTTTGATGGTTCGTCGCAGGGCATACCGGGATTTCTTGTAAGCTTCCGGGTTAGAGTCCCGCACCTTGAAAGCTGCAGCTCTACCCTTTAGCTCAGTGTGAATGTTGCCTGTAATCCATGGCTTCTGGTTGGGGTATGTACGTGCAGTTTCTGTGGGGACGACGTCCTCAATGCACTTATTGATAAAGCCAGTGACTGATGTGGTGTATTCCTCAATGTCATCGGAAGAATCCTGGAACATGTTCCAGTCTGTGATAGCAACACAGTCCTGTAGTTTAGCTTCTGCTTCATCTGACCACTTTTTTATAGACCGAGTCACTGGTGCTTCCTGCTTTAATTTTTGCTTGTAAGCAGGAATCAGGAGGATAGAGTTGTGGTCGGATTTACCAAATGGAGGGCGAGGGAGAGCTTTGTACGCGTCTGTGTGTGGAGTACAGGTGATCTAGAATTTTTTGTCCCTCTGGTTGCACATTTAACATGTTGATAGAGATTTGGTAGAACTGATTTAAGTTTCGCTACGTTAAAGTCTCCGGCCACTAGGAGCGCCGCCTCTAGGTGAATAGTTTCCTGTTTGCTTTTTTCCTTAGTGCGGTCTTAGTTCCAGCATCTGTTTGTGGTGGTAAATAAACAGCCACGAAAAGTATAGCTGAGAACTCTCTAGGCAAGTAGTGTGGCCCGCAATTTAGTCTATTCTGTTTGAATAGACTAAAATGAACAGTTTTGTATGCGTAAACAAAATGGCATCCTAGCTCCATCCTGGTGGCTTCTATTGTGTTATTGACTGTACGTTTGTTTATCCCATGTGTAACTCTGAGTTGTTGTTTTTGTCGCACTGCTTTGCTTTATCTTGGCCAGGTCGCAGTTGTAAATGAGAGCTTGTTCTTAACTGGCCTACCTGGTTAAATAAAGGTGAAATAAAATAAAATAAATGAGTGGACTAATTCCATAGATAGAGAATGGAAGATTATTGGTTCGAATCTCACTGATGTTATGTCACAATAAAAATATATGTTTGCATGATTAATTACATGATTAATGCCTTAGGAAATGAATTCTCATGTGTGCTATCTGTGCTTGAAGTAAAAAAAAAATAAGCTAGCAGGGTCTTATTGAAACATTGAGTAAAAGTGAGTTATTCAAAGTGAGTAAAAAACCTCAAAATAACCTATAATTTCTGTTCTCAGAGCATTAATAAAACAGCCCAGGAAAAATTTCAGGGAACCAGAGAAAAACGTTATCAGAGCCTCCCTCCAACTTAAAAATAAACGTTCCATGAACAAATAAAGAGTTTTACTTCTGTTCTCAGAAAAAAAAATAATAATCAGTTCTACCAGTCAGGAAACGTATGGCTTCATTCCCACAACCAATGTGAAACCAAAAACATACGTTCCCATAACTTCCAAGGAACCAAATGTGTTAGCTGCGTTGGGTGTGTACCGGTATGAATGATCTGTGATCTCTCACTGTTTGTCAGGCTGTTGCATGCTGCCACATATTTGACTGTTATGTTTCATGTCTGCTTAGGTTTCTTGGTCTTTCAAGTTAGACAGTAGAGGGATTAATGTATCATTATTGTCTCTCTACTCGTGTTACAATTTTTTGGTGTTTCTTGGTTTCAGTGTCCATCCCTCTTGTTTAAAAATACTGTCACAGGACCACAGAATGTCACAGAGAAAGAGAATCAACCATTAAACAAACTGTGTCGTGGAGCCTCGAGTTACCCTGTATCGCCAGATAGTCTACAACACCCCACCAGAGTCATCAAGTTACCCACGGTTACATCACTTCCCCTTTCCTCTGTCTGTTGCTCTCTGGTGCTTCGGCAGCCTGAGACCCTGCTCGCCACTCTGTCTGTCTCTGGCCTCCCCTTCCATCTCTTCCTCCTTCACCCCTCCTCACCTCTCTTCACATCTCTCACTCTCACTCTCCATATCCGCTCCTCACGTGACCTCTGAACTCTCACTCCATCTTCATTATCCCCAATTTCCCCTCCTCTCTACTCTCTCTTCCACCTCACCCCTCCTCTCTTCACCTCCTCACCCCTCTCTTTCTCCCCTCTCACCTCTACTCTCCTGCCTCATTCCATTTCTCCCTCTCACCCCTCCTCTCCTCTCTCCCCCATCTCCTCTTCTGACCTCTCATTTCCTCTCTCAACCCTCCCAAACACTCATCTTCCCCTCCTCTCATCTCGTCCATCACTGAGCTCTTGTTCTGACCGCTTTGCCCCAAGCAGCAGGAGATGAGGCTCATATCAGCTCCATATTGATTTTCCACACAGACGCTCTCTTCCACACAGTGTCAAAATAAACCCAGGCGGAGACCAGTTGGTTGGATAGACATTTATTTCACCTTTATATATACAGGTAAGACACATTTTTATTTCCAATGACGTCCTGACAAACACATCAATAAACATGAATTACACTATACATTTCTACAGTATATGCAGTTGAAGTCGGAAGTTTACATACACCGTAGCCAAATACATTTAATAAACTCAGTTTTTCACAATTCCTGACATTTAATCCTAGTTAACATTCCCTGTTTTAGCTCAGTTAGGATCACGACTTTTTATTAAGAATGTGAAATGTCAGAATAATAGTAGAGAGAATTAATAATTTCTTTCATCTTATATTTCTTTCATCACATTCTCAGTGGGTCAGAAGTTTACATACACTCGATTAGTATTTGGTAGCATTGCCTTTAAATTGTTTAACTTAGGTCAGACGTTTCGGGTAGCCTTCCACAAACTTCCCACAATAAGTTGGGTCAATTTTGGCCCAATCCTCCTGACAGAGCTGGTGTAACTAAGTCAGGTTTATAGGCCTCCTTGCTCGCACATACTTTTTCAGTTCGGCCAACACATTTTCTATAGGATTGAGGTCAGAGCTTTGTGATGGCCACTCCAATCCCTTGACTTTGTTGTCCTTAAGCCATTTTGCCACAACTTTGGAATTATGCTTGGGGCCATTGTCCATTTGGAAGACCCATTTGCGGCCAAGCTTTAACTTCCTGACTGATGTCTTGAGATGTTGCTTCAATATATCCACATAATTTTCCGTCCTCATGATGCCATCTATTTTGTGAAGTGCACCAGTCCCTCCTGCAGCAAAGCACCCCCATAACATGATGCTGCCACCCCCTTGCTTCACGGTTGGGATGGTGTTCTTCGGCTTGCAAGCCTCCCCCTTTTTCCTCCAAACATAACAATGGTCATTATGGACAAACAGTTCTATTTTTGTTTCTTCAGACCAGAGGACATTTCTCCAAAAACTTAGATCTTTGTCCCCATGTGCAGTTGCAAACCGTAGTCTGGCTTTTTTATGGCGGTTTTGGGATCAGTGGCTTCTTCCTTGCTGAGCGGCCTTTCAGGTTATGTCGATATAGGACTCGGTTTACTGTGGATATAGATACTTTTGTACCTGTTTCCTCCAGCATCTTCACAAGGTCCTTTGCTGTTGTTCTGGGACGTGATTTGTGTGATTTGCACTTTTCGCACCAGAGTACGTTCATCTCTAGGAGACAGAACGCATCTCCTTCCTGAGCGGTATAACGGCTGCATGGTCCCATGATGTTTATATGTGTTTGTACTATTGTTTGTACAGATGAACGTGGTACCTTCAGGCGTTTGGAAATTGCTCCCAAGGATGAACCAAACTTGTGGAGGTCTACAATTTATTTTCTGTCTTGGCAGGTTTCTTTTTATTTTCCCATGATGTCAAGCAAAGAGGCACTGAGTTTGAAGGTAGGCCTTGAAATACATCCACACGTACACCTCCAATTGACTCAAATTATGTCAATTAGCCTATCAGAAGCTTCTAAAGCCATGACATCATTTTCGGGAATTTTCCAAGCTGTTTAAAGGCACAGTCAACTTAGTGTATGTAAACTTCTGACCCACTGTAATTGTGATACAGTGAATTATATGTGAAATAATCTGTCTGTAAACAATTGTTGGAAAAATTACTTGTGTCATGGACAAAGTAGATGTCCTAACCGACTTACCAAAACTATAGTTTGTTAAAAATAAATTTGTGGAGTAGTTGAAAAACGAGTTTTAATGACTCCAACCTAAGTGTATGTAAACTTCCGACTTCAACTGTACACTTTAATTACACAATACATTAAAAGCCAACACAAAACACAAAAAGCAAAACACAATCATTAAAACCAACACATTATCCAGTAAAAAAGCCCTCTAACAAATACCTGAATTGCCCTAGAGGCACCAAATCCTCTCATTGTATATCCATCAGTGTATACATACTTCGTAAACTGTCAGATAAATGCTTACATACGGGCTTTTTCCAACCAGTACCAACATGATGTGCAGGGGTACACGGTAATTGACGTACTGTAGATATGTAAATATAGGTAGGTATAAAGTGACTAGGCAACAAGATGTTGTTTCCAGACTTCCAGACAGAGAGAACAGTCTATGAATTGGGTGGCTGAGGTCTTTGACAATTTTTAGGGCCTTTCACTGATACCACCTGGTACAGAGGTCCTGGATGGCAGGGAGATCAGCCCCAGTGATGTACTGGGCCGTACGCACTACCATCTGTAATGCCTTGTGGTCAGATGCCAAGCAGTTGCCATTCCAAGAGGTGATGCAGCCAGTCAAGATGCTCTCTCAATGGTTCAGCTGTAGAGCTTTTTGAGGATCTGAAGGCCCATGCCAAATCTTTTCAGCCTCCTGAGGGGGAAGAGGAATTGTTGTGCCTTCTTCACGACTGTGTTGGTGTGTGTGGACGATGATAATTCCTTAGTGATGTAGACACCGAGGAACTTGAAGTTTTCGACCCGCTCCACTACAGCCCCGTCGATGTGGATGGGGGCGTGCTCGGCCTAAGCGCGATCAGCTCCTTTGTCTTGCTGACGTTGAGGGAGAGGTTTCTGAACTCCTCCCTATAGGCTGTTTCATTATCGTTGGTGATCAGGCCAACCACCGTTGTGTCGTCAGCAAACTTAAAACTTCTTGTCAAAAGGGGGGGCCATTTCGACTTTGTAAAAAATTTGTTCCCAAATTAAACTGCCTCGTACTCAATTCTTGCTCGTACAATATGCATATTATTATTACTATTGGATAGAAAACACTCTAGTTTCTAAAACCGTTTGAATTATATCTGTGAGTAAAACAGAACTCGAGTTGGAGCAATCTTCCTGTCAGGAAGTGAGAAATCTGAAATTGGGAACTCTGTTCCTAGGTCAGTTAAATAATTTGCAATTATTCTATTGGTCGACAAGCACTGCATGCGATTTCACCTAGATGTCAGCAAGCGTTGAGAATTGGAATGGTGTTGCTAGGCAGATCTGAGGCAGTATAAATAGGCTTGGCACGAGGGGTGCACCCTTTTCATCGTTCGCCATGACGCAAGACAGACCTCAGGATGGCATTCTGAGAAGCTCACGTTATCGGCGTTAGATATATCCGGCTCTGATTTTATTCGATGTAGGTGTTAGAAACATCATAGCGTAGTTATTTTAAACCGAGTTATATCAGTTTATATGAGTATATTGCGATTTTCGGAATTTTCTTTGTCCTGCGTTTTGAAGAGTTGGGCATGTCTGGGCCACATAGCTAATGTTTGCTGCTAATTACACGGTTGAAGACAACATTCTACAGCCGAGCAACGATTATTATGGACAAAGGACAACTTGCCCAAGATACTGATGGAAGCTCATCAAAAAGTAAGAACTATTTATGATGTTAATTCGTTGTTCTGTTGAAAAATGTAAAACTACTATTCCGCCATTAATTTCGGTGCGGTCTCGCTTTAACGCACGCTGTATGTCGTAGTGACGTTAATTTTAAAAATCTAACATAGCGGTTGCATTAAGAACTAATGTATCTTTCATTTGCTGTCCAACCTGTATTTTTTTAGTCAAGTTTATGATTAGTTATTGATTAGATTAGGTGCCTCTCCAAGATGGCGCCGGACAGATTGCTTGAAGTTTGGCTACTAATCACATTGTATAACCACGATTTGTGCCGCTACATATGCACATTTTCGAACAAACCCTTTATGCATTGTGTAATATGATGTTACAGGACTGTCATCTGATGAAGTTTATGAAGGTTAGTCAAAAATTATATATCTTTTGCTGGTTTGTTACGATCGCTAACCTTTGCTGCTGGTAAATGGCTTGTGTTTCTGGCTATTGTGGTAAGCTAATATAATGCTATATTGTGTTTTCGCTGTAAAACACTTAAAAAATCGGAAATATTGGCTGGATTCACAAGATGTTTGTCTTTCATTTGCTGTACACCATATATTTTTCAGAAATGTTTTATGATGAGTATTTAGGTATTTGACGTTGGTCTCTGTAATTATTCTGGCTGCTTCGGCGCTATTTCAGATTGCAGCTGCAATGTAGAACTGTGATTTATACATGAAATATGCACATTTTTCTAACAAAACATATGCTATACAATAAATATGTTATCAGACTGTCATCTGATGAAGTTGTTTCTTGGTTAGTGACTATTTATATCTTTATTTGGTCGAATTTGTGATAGCTACCTATGCAGGAAAAAAAAGGTGGAGAAAAAAGAGTTGTGTCTTTTGCTATGGTGGTTAGCTAATAGAAATACATATTGTGTCTTCCCTGTAAAACATTTGAAAAATCAGAAATGATGGCTGGATTCACAAGATGTGTATCTTTCATTTGGTGTCTTGGACTTGTGATTTCATGAACATTTTATTATATGATATCCCTGTGGCTTTAGGCTAGGCTATGCTAGTCAGCTTTTTTGATGGGGGGGATCCCGGATCCGGGTTTGTGACTCGTTAGAGGTTAATGATGGTGTTCCAGTCATGCATGGCCACGCAGTTGTCAGTGAACAGGGAGTACAGGAGGGGACTAAGCACACAACCCTGAGGGGCCCCCATGTAAAGGGTCAGCATGGCGGATGTGTTGTTGCCTACCCTCACCACTTGGGTTCGGCCTGTCAGGAAGTCCAGGATCCAGTTACAGAGGGAGGTGTTCAGTCCCAGGGTGCTGAGCTTAGTGATGAGCTTGGAGGGCTCTATGGTGTTGAACACTATGGTGTTCCTCTTGTCCAGATGGGAGAAGGCAGTGTGGAATGCAACAGAGATTGTATCATCTGTGGATCTGTTGGGGCGGTATGCGAATTGGAGTGGGTCATGGGTTTCTGGGATGATGGTGTTGATGTGAGCCATGATCGGACTGCATTTCAAAACATTTCATGTCTACAGATGTGAGTACTACGGAGCGATAGTCATTTAGACAGGTTACCTTGGCGTTCTTGTGCACAGGGACTATGGTGGTCTGCTTGAAACATGTAGCTATTACACACTGGGTCAGGGACAAGTTGAAAATGTCAGTGAAGACACTTGCCAGCTGGTCAGTGCATGCTCTGAGTACTGATCCTGATAATCCTTCTGGCCCCGTGGATTTGTGAATGTTAATCTGTTTAAAGGTCTTACTCACATCGGCTACAGAGAGCGAGATCACAAAGTTGTTTGGAACAGCTGGTGCTCTCATATACAATTCAGTGTTGCTTGCCTCGAAGTGAGCATAGAATGAATTTAGCTTGTCTGGTAAGCTCGAGTCACTGGGCAGCTCGCGGCTGAGTTTCCCTTTGTAAGCATTTTCTTGGTGGCTTACGACTATATACAGCTCATTGATTGTGGTCTCAGTGCCAGCATCCGGTCTGTCTCGGTAAATAGTATGGTCTGCAGTTTATCATGAGGTATTCTAATTCAGGCGAGCAAGACCTCCTTAAGGGAGAGGGGTGTGTATTTTTATTAACAACAGCTGGTGATCAATCTCAAATGTCAACCTTAACTGAAGCTGCCATTCGGTCTTGATGATGCATAGAAAAACCAGCTACATATATGGTATATTGTCCATGTCCTTGTGCAGCCACAACTCCGAGAAACATAGGATATTACAGTTCCTCCAGTCCCGTTGATAGGATAGTCTCAACTGGAGCTTGTCCAGTTTGTTCTCTAGTGATTGCACGTTTGCCAATAGAACTGGGGGTATAGGCAGTTTATATACTCGTCAACGTAGACTTGTCAGGGAGACTGCTCTGTTGTCTCTCTTGCGCCGTCTCTTCCTCTTTCGAGTCCTGTGGATTGGGGCCTGATCCGGAATGAGTAGCTACCGACTCGTTGAAGTAGAAATGTTCATCCAAATCATGGTTAGTAATCGCTGTTCTGATGTCCAGAAGCTGTTTTCGGTCATAGGAAATGATGACGGAAATATTATTTGCAAAACAAGTTGTCATCAGCGTAAAAAAACACACAAAATAGCAGAATTGGTCAGGAGCCTGTAAGACGGCAGCTATACATCTCTGCAGCACCACATTTGTTGCGCCATATCAAACTAGTCTCGTGGTGAGTCATTAACATTCAGCATAGGCCTCATTCTAATGCCTGACCACCTCTCCACTGGTCCTGGGGTCTATTTTCAAAGCGTTTCAGGCCTCTACTCTCTGATTCAGTTTGATGAGATTTTAAATTAGCATAATCTCATCTCCAAATGTAGGAGACAATTACAGGCCATGAGTTGAAGTGAAACTACTCTCTCTCTTTAACTCTCTATACTCTCCTGCTTTCTCTCTCTTCTTCATGTTCCTTCATACTATCTCTTTCCATCTCTCCTTCTCCTCTCTCTTTATCCGTCTCTCTTTTTCTTTCGCCCCACCACCAACCCCCCCCCCTCTCTCTCTCTCTCTCTCTCTCTCTGTCTGTCTGTCTGTCTGTCTGTCTGTCTGTCTGTCTGTCTGTCTGTCTGTCTGTCTGTCTGTCTGTCTGTCTGTCTGTCTGTCTGTCTGTCTGTCTGTCTGTCTGTCTGTCTGTCTGTCTGTCTGTCTGTCTGTCAAAGGCACAGTGACCTCTAAGCGTCCTGGCTCAAGCCTGTCTTTCTGTCTTTCTCATATGTTCTCTCAGGAGAGCCACCAACCATCCTGCTAGCCTGCTAGTCTGGTATTTCTACTGTGTGTGTGTGGGCTGTCGAAACAGATTTAATTATTCTATATTGCTGCTCACATTAGCATATACTTATCTCTGAGTTGCTTTTCCCCTGACTCTGCAAGTTTAGATGTTGAAACTCTCCTAATTTTCAGTTTTGTCTATTGAGAGGTACTGTATATCTTCCTATTTACCTCCCTGTCAATCTTTCCATTCCACTCATCTTTCCCATCTCTCTTCATGCTTGTCTCTTTAACCCATGCCTGTCTGGAGAGTGTGGTGTGAGCTAAAGTATTTTCAACCCCCGGAAGCCATGTAAACGGTCTGGCAGATGAACTGAAATAACAGAGGCTTGTTTTTGTCCGATTCTTCATGAGTTTTACTGCGCTGTCTGTCCTTGAGAAACACACTATTCATGTGCTTGTGGGGATATCTAGCTGGAGTTATGGTAGGGCGACAGACATGTTATAAAAACACTTTGGGTTTGAAAGCATGTTATAAATAAAATATGTCCAATAGATAATAGCATATGGATAATAGAGAGGACTAAAATAGTTAGATTTGATTCCTGTACACAAATTATATAGATTTGTTTTGTTTACAGCACCAGTCACCAACCTTTTTTGAGTCAAGATCACTTTCTGAGTCAAAATGCAAGCCGTGATAAAGTAAATAAATTAACTTTCCCCGCGCTACACAGGGCTATATTGGTCTGTTAATACAGGCACGAGTAAAGGCACAGTGCACTACTTTTGTAAATAATTTGTATTTTATTTTAAATTTAATCATTTATTTTCTTATTTAATATTACTTATCAAATGTAAATCCAGATTTTTCAGGGGGTGTTGCAGCTTCCTGCGGCTATGTCTTCAGACATATGAAATGGTTCAAAATGGGAACACCCGCCTACCCAGCGCACGGGGCAGCTGAATCGGTGCACTGAGGCGAATTAAAAAAATAAGAACGCAAGGGTTTTTACAGAAATGCTTGGCGATTGACTAGGAATACCTTAGAGATCGACTAGTCGATCACGATCGCCTGGATGGTGCCCACTGTTTACAGTGTAAGTGTGATGCCTTCTGTGGAATAAAGATAGCTAAGAGGATTTATCTAAGACTAGTGGAAGCAGACACTATTTGACTGAAGAAGGTACATGACCTGAAGAAGTAGCTTTTTGCAGTAAACGCCAGTATGCAAGGTTAGAGTGAAATATGGACTCATATGAAATATGAAATACAGACTCTAAATACTGCCGGAAGGCAGTGGCAGATTGAAAACAATGTTTTTTTTTATTTGGCTATCATCCTGTAGTTTGGTATATTCTATATTTGCTGCATTGCCTTATGGATTGCAATAAATATCCAAAGTTTTCGGAGTGGAATGAGACAAAGTAGGAGGCGGATGTGCATACTTTTTCCAGTGGAGTAATATTAGTGTCTTGACCTCTAATGTCAGCATCACCCTGAAGGTAATATTTAATAACTGTGTTTGTGTGTCTGCGGCCCTCCTTCATCACAGAAACATTACACAAATCCCACAATTACGATCATTAACATTCTCCCTCTATACAGTGTAAAAAGTAATTGCCTTAATAAAGCAATTGAGTAGTGGTTTTTCAAACATCTCCAACTGCTTGTAGAAGTCAAAACGTATAACTCACTCAGATGTCAGATGTTCTGATAAATGAATGTTTTTTAGTATTCTTAACAAATATTAGCTTAATGAGTAAATACAACTTTATTTATCCTTGTTCTGCTAATCTGAAGTTAGTGAGTTTTTACAAGTTAGGAGTATTTATCATTTTAAAGTCCATCTAACGAATGGTTCTAGGAAGTGGGATTCCACAAAGATGTAGTTAGCAGAATTAATAACTTTTTACTAAGGTCAGTCTGACTTCACAGAGCAACACATTAACGCCACAGTCTTGTCTTGCACTCCCCCTCACTTACACTTAGGCTGCACTTTGCTGACTTCCACCAGACACAGACACACACACACACACAACACCCACCAAATTATTATTACATACACGCACACACAGACAGTGGACACGTGGCTGTGATGAGGCCAGAGCACAGAGCACAGGGCCCAGAGGGATACGGTTCACAGTGTAGGAGGCTGAGGAATCAATAACCGCTTATGAAAACAAAGGGAAACCGCAGAGAGCAGTCACAGGCAGAATAAGCCGTGCTTAATTTGAGCTGGATCCGGCACCCCTCCATTTTGGACAATTTTGTTCCGGAACCTCTCATGTTATGAACCATTATTTTCACTTTTTGCTATGTAAAAATTTGAATAAAAGCGATCGTAGTTCATTTCAGTTGCCTCTTCGTTAATTCTCCTGCCACCATAAAAAACGTCATGTGAAAAAGTAGATGAATAGTTTATGGTTTGCGCAACATGGTAACCTGTTTCAGACCAACGTGTGGCTGTGGCTGTGGCTGTGGCTGTGGCTGGGGCTGAGGCTGGGGCTGAGGCTGGGGCTGGGGCTGAGGCTGGGGATGTGGCTGTGGCTGTGGCTGTGGCTGTGGCTAGGGCTGTGGCTGTGGCTGGGGCTGGGGCTGAGGATGTGGCTGTGGCTGTGGCTGTGGCTGGGGCTGTGGCTGGGGCTGTGGCTGGGGCTGGGGCTGAGGATGTGGCTGGGGCTGTGGCTGTGGCTGTGGCTGTGGCTGTGGCTGGGGATGTGGCTGTGGCTGTGGCTGGGGCTGGGGCTGTGGCTGTGGCTGTGGCTGTGGCTGGGGATGGGGCTGGGGCTGAGGATGTGGCTGGGGATGGGGCTGGGGCTGAGGCTGAGGATGTGGCTGAGGATGTGGCTGGGGCTGTGGCTGGGGCTGTGGCTGGGGATGGGGCTAGAGCTCGTGCTGGGGCTGGGGCTGGGGATGGGGCTGGGGCTGGGGCTGGGGCTGGGGCTGGGGCTGAGGCTGAGGCTGTGGCTGGGGCTGGGGCTGGGGCTGGGGCTGGGGCTGGGACTGGGACTGTGGCTGGGGCTGGGGCTGTGGCTGGGGATGGGGCTAGAGCTCGTGCTGGGGCTGGGGCTGAGGATGTGGCTGGGACTGTGGCTGGGGATGGGGCTGGGGCTGGGGCTGAGGCTGAGGATGTGGCTGGGACTGTGGCTGTGGCTGGGGCTGTGGCTGGGGATGGGGCTAGAGCTCGTGCTGGGGCTGGGGCTGAGGATGTGGCTGGGACTGGGGATGGGGCTGGGGCTGGGGCTGAGGATGTGGCTGGGGCTGAGGCTGGGGCTGGGACTGGGGCTGGGGCTGGGGCAGGGGCTGGGGGTGGGGCTGGGGCTGGGGCTGGGCCTGGGGCGGGGGCTGGGGCTGGGGCTGTGGCTGGGGCTGGGGCTTTGTGAGAAGCATGCCAGTATCTCTCACCTAACTAGAATGAGATTCACCTTTTATGATCCCTCTCCATCTCTGCACTCATTTATCATAGCAGCACAAAGGGTTCTGAATGAACTGCAGCACACCAGATAAATTGAAATACATTTGCCAAAGTTATAGAATTACTGCAGTCTGTTCAGAAATGAATGAAATCATTCAGAATAGCCTAGTACACCATGAGTAGGCCTATCATTTAGCCAGAGGACCTATAGCTTATTTAAATAAATAGCCTAGCTGTGGATTGTAGCCCAATAACAAGGAATAGCTGTCAATAGGTGTATTGGAGGTGAAGTCAGGTGCAGGAGAGCAGAATATAATGAACAGGCACACTTTTATTATAGTTCCAAACATGAGAGCATCACATAAAACAAACGCGCTCAAAAAATGGAACATAAAAGTAAAGCGCCTAAACTAACACCACATAACATGAAAACAATTACACACAAAACATGATGGGAAACAGAGGGTTAAATACAATTAGCCTGATTGGGAAATGAAAACCAGGTGTGTATGGAAACAAGACAAGACAAATGGATATATGAAAAATGGAGCGGCGATGGCTAGAAAGCCGGTGACGTCGATCAACAAAAGGCCGCCCGAACAAGGAGAGGAGCCGACTTCGGCACAAGGAGAGGAGCCGACTTCGGCACAAGGAGAGGAGCCGACTTCGACACAAGGAGAGGAGCCGACTTCGGCACAAGGAGAGGAGCCGACTTCGACACAAGGAGAGGAGCCGACTTCGACACAAGGAGAGGAGCCGACTTCGGCACAAGGAGAGGAGCCGACTTCGGCACAAGGAGAGGAGCCGACTTCGGCACAAGGAGAGGAGCCGACTTCGGCACAAGGAGAGGAGCCGACTTCGGCACAAGGAGAGGAGCCGACTTCGGCACAAGGAGATGAGCCGACTTCGGCACAAGGAGAGGAGCCGACTTCGGCACAAGTCGTGACAATAGCCTTCCAGAATGCGTGGC
Organism: Salvelinus alpinus; assembly: GCF_045679555.1. Lineage (NCBI taxonomy): Eukaryota > Metazoa > Chordata > Actinopteri > Salmoniformes > Salmonidae > Salvelinus > Salvelinus alpinus. The sequence continues at coordinate 32,656,584 of NC_092107.1, forward strand.
AATTCTCTGTGAAAAAACAGCATGCAGACAAGCAGGCCTTTCGCAATATTTCATATAAAATTTAGGGAAAATGGGATGGAAAGCAAATGGCTCTATGCTGTAGGCTACCGAAATATTTGATTAACTTCCAAATATTATTTTACAAAAGAGAGAGAGCGAGAGAGAGAGAGAGAGAGAGGCTTTTGGCACGAGCGCATCAGCCATCACCAGTGAGTGAGCTGTGCATCATTGAGTGAGTCAGTGAAACTGGAAAGCATTTTTAGGACTATAATTTCCTCCTCATATTGTAGCCTACAGTGTGTCTCCACACACCTGGGCTATTAATGGATTCAAGACAAGGTCGTTTTTATTGATCTCAGATTCTCAGTTTGTCAGTGTCTAAGTAGCCTGCCATTTCGCCATTTGTGAGGTATTAAAAAAGATTCTGCCAAAGTCCCCAGTCATGTAAAACAACATAGAATTGCATGTAAGTGCCTCTACTCTATGTCACTACGCAACTGCAATGATGTGCATGCAATGATTTATTGTTAAGGGGATTTTAAAAATGTGTTCCAATACCTCAGAACTCCCCTTCCCCCACACGCGTTCACTTTTTGTTTAGGCACCTCCTGATATACAAATGAAGCACCGAGAATAAGCTACTTACCACCAGGCATGCAACCCTCATCACCCTACATGACAAGACCAGGAAAACAATCCCAGTAGGGTGAAACATACACAGTGGTGGAAAAAGTACCTAATTGTCATACTTGAGTAAAGGTAAAGATACGTTAATAGAAAATGACGCAAGTAAAAGTGAAAGTCACCCAGTAAAATATTACTTAAGTACAGGTCTAAAAGTATTTGGTTTAAAATGTACTTAAGTATCAAAAAAGTTAAAGTATAAATAATTTAAAATTCCTTATATTAAGCAAACCAGATGGCACGATTTTTTTGTTTTTGTTTAATTACGGATAGCCAGGGGAACCCTCCAACACTCAGACATAATTTACAGACGAAGCATGTGTGTTTAGTGAGTCTGCCAGATCAGGTGTCCTGCTAAGCATTCAAAACTGAACAAGTACTTTTGGGTGTCAGGGAAAATGTATGGAGTAAAATGTACATCATTTTCTTTAGGAGTGTAGTGAAGTAAAAGTAGTCAAAAATATATATAGTAAAGTACAGATACCAAAAAACAACTTAAGTAGTACTTAAAAGTATTTTTACTTAAGTACTTTACACAACTGGGCATACACATAGGCATGCACGTGCACACACACACGTGTACACATACAGAGGGAAGACAGACAGACACATCTGAGACCCTCCCTCACACCACTTTGAGTACAAATCTACACACAAAGCGTAAGAGGATGTGGTCATTACCAATATCTTTACAGGAACATCTATCCTCCCTCATATGGATTTCTATGTCACATGAATTGACGCTGGAGAGACGAAGCAGGTACGGGGAGTCAAACATTAAATAAATAACGGACATGGAACGAGACAGGAACAGCGTCAGCAAACAGAAAACAAAGACAAAAGACAATCAATGCATAAGTGGGGAACAGAGCTGGGGAACTGACAAACATAGGGGAGGTAATAACAGGTGATGAGTGAGTCCAGGTGAGTCCAATATCGCTGATGCGCGTGACGCGGGAAGGCAGGTGTCCGTAATGGATGATAGGAGTGCGTGATGCAGGGCAGCCTGGCACCCTCAAGCGCTGGGGGGGGGAGAGCGGGAGCAGACGTAACAGTACCCCCCCCTCTAGGGGCGCCTGGGCGAACCTGGGCGAACCAGCTGAGACATGGGCGCTGGGCAAGCCGGTTGGGGCGTGGAAGCCCAATGAAATGGCAGGAGCGTGAGAGCCTGGTGAGCCGGCTGAGGCCTGGAAGGCCGACAATCCGGCTGAGGCAAGATGCCTGTCGATCCCGCTGCAGACAGGGATCCCAAAGATCCGGTGGAGTGTGACGTGGAATGGGAAGCCACCGAGCCAACCGAGGCAAGGAAACCTCTCGAGCCAGCCAAGGCGTGAAAGCCTGATGGAACCGGGGGTGCCTAAGCCAGCCCATCCGCGGCGGAATCCACCCCGACCTCACCAACAAAACAAAAAAGTAACAAAAAAAACTCCTGGACCGGTTGGACGAACAAGAACTGACGATCAGGCTGAGGCCCGACGTGGTATGGGCGCCAACTCGGGCAAGGAAACCTCTCGAGCCAGCTAGGACATGGAAGCCCGATGAGCTGGCTAGGCTCCCCCTGGTTCCATCGGTGGCGACCCAGAGCCGATGCCACCATACCAACCGGAACGCCAGTACTCCCCGATGCTTCGTGTGATGGCTGCTGCATTCTGTCACATGAATTGACGCTGGAGAAACGAGGCAGGTACGGGGAGTCAAACATTAAATAAATAACGGACATGGAACGAGACAGGAACAGGAACAGCGACAGCAAACAAAAAACAAAGACAAAAAACAAACAATGCAGAAGCGGGGAACAGAGCTGGGGAACTGACAAATATAAGGGAGGTAATAAACAGGTGATAAGTGAGTCCAGGTGAGTCTAATATCGCTGATGCGCGTGACGAGGGAAGGCTGGTGTGCGTAATGGATGATAGGAGTGCGTGATGCAGGGCAGCCTGGCGCCTTCAAGCACTAGGGGGGGTAGCGGGAGCAGACGTGACACTCTAAGCCACCAGTTGTTTTGGGGAAAGGTGTGTTTTTTAAGGAAGCAAAACAGTAGTGGTAGTGGCAGCTATATTAAAACACCTCTCAACCAATTCATATACATATGCATGTATACAAATCCATAACCCGGGGCTAAATGCACAGTGGGGCTTAGGTAAAAAGGTTTAGTGCTGGACCAAAATGTGAATGAGTGTTTTTCTCTGTGTTGAGAATCTATGGTGGCCTGGCCTACTGTAAAACATTTCCCAAATTACCTCTCTCTCTCCCTCTCTTCCTCTCTCTCTTGCTTCCTCTCTCCCTCATTTTATCTTTCTCTCCCCTCCCTCTCTTCCCCTCTCTGCATCTCTCTGCTCCAGCCACATTGGTATGCAGTACAGTGAAACAGATACATTTCCCATTTAGCCCCCAGCACAATGTAAGTCAAAGCCTGCTGAATATGTTGAATATTTGCTGACCCACCCCCCACCCGCCCTCCTTCTTCTCTGTCTCCTTCTGTGGCCCTCACACATTCCCTCCCTCTAACTCTTGCTGTGACGGTCTCATTACCCCATCTCTCTCTCTCTCTCTCTCTCTCTCTCTCTCTCTCTCTCTCTCTCTCTCTCTCTCTCTCTCTCTCTCTCTCTCTCTCTCTCTCTCTCTCTCTCTCTCTCTCTCTCTCTCTCTCTCTCTCTCTCTCTCTCTCTCTCTCTCTCTCTCTCTCTCTCTCTCTCTCTCTCTCAGGCAGAAACCCAGGCTGAGGCAGTGATAATCTGTCATTTATAATCAGTCACACAGATGGCCAACTACATGACTGTTAACTCCCCAAGAGGGAGATGAGGGGGACATACACAACACAGTGGGGGAATGTAGATGGGAGACACACACATTAGGGCAGAGAGAGGGGTGTATGGTAGTGTGTTGGTGGGGGTCTTCTGTCCAACGGTTTTCTTCACACCTGTAGATGGAGCTAGTAGTGATGGAATGAATGACTCCACAGAGGATCCTACAGAAATAATCCGTGGTCACTGAGGGCTAAATTCTAACTTGAGATACAAAACTCAGTACTACAGTATATGTATGCAACGCAGATTCCCTGATTTGTCTGCATACACTATGTTATGACTATGTTACAGTATGACTATTTAATAAATAACATCCCTTCACCAGGAGGTAAATTACAAAGGATTTGATATTGGTATAAACACAGCTGCATTGTTTATGCTACAGTGATATGACTATTACATCACTGATGACAGCCGTGTTACACACTTAATTACACAATCCAATTAAACCCCACACTGACTCACTGCAGTAAAAAACTATTCTTAGTTCTCTTTGAACGGGCTCACTATAGCTGTGTTGGGTTTTTACTTCCAAGCTCCTCCACACAGACCGCCCTGAGAGGCCTAACAGCTTCCCGACTACATCGAGACCCCAGACATCCGTAAGATGTCTGAAACATGGTCTGAAACACGCTCTGTGACGTGTTAGTAAGTCTTAAATCTGGTTAAAACATGGCTTTTCTAATGTCTTAACTACCGCCTGTAAAATGTGCAGGATGTTATCTGTTTTACAGCTCGTAAAACAGACAGCTAGTGACCGGATTAGCGGTGTAGAAATAATGTAGGAAGGCCCACGTGGATGGGCATCCGTTTCATTTTCTGTGTTAAAAGAAGACACGCATTGATAAGGAATAACAGGGGCCTTTATGGTTGGTACCTGTCGTTGCTAATGACAAGCCCAAGTGTTAGGTTTCAAAGAGGAGGAAGACAGCGGGGAAGGACAAGGCAGGGATGAAGAAATATCTAGATAGAGGGAGAGAGAGAACAAGAGGAAGATTATAGAGATGTTAAAGTAACTGACAAATCCATTCGACTCCCACTGAGCTGTCCACACGGCGCCCTTCTCATATTCCTCCTCCTCTAATGCAGCCTGTCTATCTTTCTACGCTAACTTTCTCTCTCTATCACGCTCTCACTTTTTCTATCTCTCTTACTCCTTCAGTCTCTCTCTCTCTCTCTCTCTCTCTCAATTCAATTCAATTCAATTCAAGGGGCTTTATTGGCATGGGAAACATGTGTTAACATTGCCAAAGCAAGTGAGGTAGATATTATACAAAAGTGAAATAAACAATACAAATTAACAGTAAACATTACACATACAGAAGTTTCAAAACAATAAAGACATTACAAATGTTATATTATATATATACAGTGTTGTAACAATGTACAAATGGTTAAAGCACACAAGTTAAAATAAATAAGCATAAATATGGGTTGTATTTACAATGGTGTTTGTTCTTCACTGGTTGCCCTTTTCTTGTGGCAACAGGTCACAAATCTTGCTGCTGTGATGGCACACTGTGGAATTTCTCCCAGTAGATATGGGAGTTTATCAAAATTGGATTTGTTTTCAAATTCTTTGTGGATCTGTGTAATCTGGGGGAAATATGTCTCTCTAATATGGTCATACATTGGGCAGGAGGTTAGGAAGTGCAGCTCAGTTTCCACCTCATTTTGTGGGCAGTGTGCACATAGCCTGTCTTCTCTTGAGAGCCATGTCTGCCTACGGCGGCCTTTCTCAATAGCAAGGCTATGCTCACTGTATCTGTACAGGGTCAAATATTTCCTTAATTTTGGGTCAGTCAGAGTGGTCAGGTATTCTGCCACTGTGTACTCTCTGTTTAGGGCCAAATAAGTAATTATCTTTTTGTTTTCTCATGATTTGGTTTGGGTTAATTGTATTGCTGTACTGGGGCTCTGTGGGGTCTGTTTGTGTTTGTGAACAGAGTCCCAGTACCAGCTGGCTGAGGGCACTCTTCTCTAGGATAATCTCTTTCTATGGAGGAATGTGTTGGCATCTCTTCCTTTTAGGTGGTGGTAGAATTGAACAGCTCTTATCTGGATATTGATAACTAGCGGGTATTGTTTTAATTCTACTCTGCATGTATTGTTTTAGGTTAGGCGTTGCACACAAAGTATATTTTTGCAGAATTCCTACATGTAGAGTCTTAATTGGGGTGTTTGTCCCATTTTGTGAATTCTTGGCTGTTAAGTGGACCCCAGATCTCACAACCATAGAGGGCAATGTGTTCTATAACCGATTGAAGTATTTTGAGGCAGATTCTAAATGGGATGTGGAGTTTTATGATCCTTTTGCTGGCATAGAAGGCCCTTCCTGCATTGTCTCTCAGATCGTTCATAGCCTTGTGGAAGTTACCTGTGGCGCTGATGTTTAGGCCCAGGTAGGTATAATTCTTTGTGTGCTCTAGGGCAACGGTGTCTAGATATAATTTGTGTTTGTTGTCCTGGCTACTTGACTTTTTTTGGAACACTATTATTTTGATTTGACTGAGATTTACTGTCAGAGCGCAAGTCTGACATAATCTGTGCAGAAGATCTAGGTGCTCCTGTAGAACCTCCTTGGTTGGGGACAGATCTAGGTGCTGCTGTAGAACCTCCTTGGTTGGGGACATATCTAGGTGCTCCTGTAGAACCTCCTTGGTTGGGGACAGATATAGGTGCTGCTGTAGAACCTCCTTGGTTGGGGACAGATATAGGTGCTGCTGTAGAACCTCCTTGGTTGGGGACAGATATAGGTGCTGCTGTAGAACCTCCTTGGTTGGGGACAGATCTAGGTGCTGCTGTAGACCTCCTTGGTTGGGGAAAGATATAGGTGCTGCTGTAGAACCTCCTTGGTTGGGGACAGATCTAGGTGCTGCTGTAGAACCTCCTTGGTTGGGGACAGATATAGGTGCTCCTGTAGAACCTCCTTGGATGGGGAAAGATATAGGTGCTGCTGTAGAACCTCCTTGGTTGGGGACAGATATAGGTGCTGCTGTAGAACCTCCTTGGTTGGGGACATATCTAGGTGCTCCTGTAGAACCTCCTTGGTTGGGGACAGATATAGGTGCTGCTGTAGAACCTCCTTGGTTGGGGACAGATATAGGTGCTGCTGTAGAACCTCCTTGGTTGGGGACAGATATAGGTGCTGCTGTAGAACCTCCTTGGTTGGGGACAGATCTAGGTGCTGCTGTAGACCTCCTTGGTTGGGGAAAGATATAGGTGCTGCTGTAGAACCTCCTTGGTTGGGGACAGATCTAGGTGCTGCTGTAGAACCTCCTTGGTTGGGGACAGATATAGGTGCTGCTGTAGAACCTCCTTGGTTGGGGACAGATATAGGTGCTGCTGTAGAACCTCCTTGGTTGGGGACATATCTAGGTGCTCCTGTAGAACCTCCTTGGTTGGGGACAGATATAGGTGCTGCTGTAGAACCTCCTTGGTTGGGGACAGATATAGGTGCTGCTGTAGAACCTCCTTGGTTGGGGACAGATATAGGTGCTGCTGTAGAACCTCCTTGGTTGGGGACAGATCTAGGTGCTGCTGTAGACCTCCTTGGTTGGGGAAAGATATAGGTGCTGCTGTAGAACCTCCTTGGTTGGGGACAGATCTAGGTGCTGCTGTAGAACCTCCTTGGTTGGGGACAGATCTAGGTGCTGCTGTAGAACCTCCTTGGTTGGGGACAGATATAGGTGCTGCTATAGACCTCCTTGGTTGGGGACAGATCTAGGTGCTGCTGTAGAACCTCCTTGGTTGGGGACAGATCTAGGTGCTCCTGTAGAACCTCCTTGGATGGGGAAAGATATAGGTGCTGCTGTAGAACCTCCTTGGTTGGGGACAGATATAGGTGCTGCTATAGACCTCCTTGGTTGGGGACAGATCTAGGTGCTGCTGTAGACCTCCTTGGTTGGGGACAGATCTAGGTGCTGCTGTAGACCCTCATTGGTTGGGGACAGATCTAGGTGCTCCTGTAGAACCTCCTTGGTTGGGGACAGATATAGGTGCTGCTGTAGAACCTCCATTGGTTGGGGACAGATATAGGTGCTGCTGTAGACCCTCATTGGTTGGGGACAGATCTAGGTGCTCCTGTAGAACCTCCTTGGTTGGGGACAGATATAGGTGCTGCTGTAGACCCTAATTGGTTGGGGACAGATCTAGGTGCTCCTGTAGAACCTCCTTGGTTGGGGACAGATATAGGTGCTGCTGTAGAACCTCCTTGGTTGGGGACTGATCTAGGTGCTGCTGTAGAACCTACTTGGTTGGGGACAGATCTAGGTGCTCCTGTAGAATCTCCTTGGTTAGGGAGAGATCTAGGTGCTGCTGTAGAACCTTCTTGGTTGGGGACAGATCTAGGTGCTGCTGTAGACCTCCTTGGTTGGGGACAGATCTAGGTGCTGCTGTAGACCCTCCTTGGTTGGGGACAGATCTAGGTGCTGCTGTAGACCCTCCATGGTGGGGGACAGATCTAGGTGCTGCTGTAGAAGCTCCTTGGTTGGGGACAGATATAGGTGCTGCTGTAGAACCTCCTTGGTTGGGGACAGATATAGGTGCTGCTGTAGAACCTCCTTGGTTGGGGACAGATATAGGTGCTGCTGTAGAACCTCCTTGGTTGGGGACAGTTCTAGGTGCTCCTGTAGAACCTCCTTGGTTGGGGACAGATATAGGTGCTGCTGTAGAACCTCCTTGGTTGGGGACAGATATAGGTGCTGCTGTAGACCCTCCTTGGTTGGGGACAGATCGAGGTGCTGCTGTAGACCTCCTTGGTTGGGGACAGATATAGGTGCTGCTGTAGACCCTCCATGGTGGGGGACAGATCTAGGTGCTGCTGTAGAACCTCCTTGGTTGGGGACAGATATAGGTGCTGCTGTAGAACCTCCTTGGTTGGGGACAGATATAGGTGCTGCTGTAGAACCTCCTTGGTTGGGGACAGATCTAGGTGCTCCTGTAGAACCTCCTTGGTTGGGGACAGATATAGGTGCTGCTGTAGAAGCAACTTGGTTGGGGACAGATATAGGTGCTGCTGTAGAACCTCCTTGGTTGGGGACAGTTCTAGGTGCTCCTGTAGAACCTCCTTGGTTGGGGACAGATATAGGTGCTGCTGTAGAACCTCCTTGGTTTGGGACAGATATAGGTGCTGCTGTAGACCCTCCTTGGTTGGGGACAGATCGAGGTGCTGCTGTAGACCTCCTTGGTTGGGGACAGATATAGGCGCTGCTGTAGAATCTCCTTGATTGGGGACAGATATAGGTGCTGCTGTAGAACATCCTTGGTTGGGGACAGATGTAGGTGCTGCTGTAGAACCTCCTTTGTTGGAGACAGATCTAGGTGCTGCTGTAGAACCTTCTTGGTTGGGGACAGATCTAGGTGCTGCTGTAGACCTCCTTGGTTGGGAAAAGATCTAGGTGCTGCTGTAGAACCTCCTTGATTGGGGACATTTCTAGGTGCTGCTGTAGAACATCCTTGGTTGGGGACAGATGTAGGTGCTGCTGTAGAACCTCCTTTGTTGGAGACAGATCTAGGTGCTGCTGTAGAACCTTCTTGGTTGGGAACAGATCTAGGTGCTGCTGTAGACCTCCTTGGTTGGGGACAGATCTAGGTGCTGCTGTAGACCCTCCTTGGTTGGGGACAGATCTAGGTGCTGCTGTAGACCCTCCATGGTGGGGGACAGATCTAGGTGCTGCTGTAGAAGCTCCTTGGTTGGGGACAGATATAGGTGCTGCTGTAGAACCTCCTTGGTTGGGGACAGATATAGGTGCTGCTGTAGAACCTCCTTGGTTGGGGACAGATATAGGTGCTGCTGTAGAACCTCCTTGGTTGGGGACAGTTCTAGGTGCTCCTGTAGAACCTCCTTGGTTGGGGACAGATATAGGTGCTGCTGTAGAACCTCCTTGGTTGGGGACAGATATAGGTGCTGCTGTAGACCCTCCTTGGTTGGGGACAGATCGAGGTGCTGCTGTAGACCTCCTTGGTTGGGGACAGATATAGGTGCTGCTGTAGACCCTCCATGGTGGGGGACAGATCTAGGTGCTGCTGTAGAACCTCCTTGGTTGGGGACAGATATAGGTGCTGCTGTAGAACCTCCTTGGTTGGGGACAGATCTAGGTGCTCCTGTAGAACCTCCTTGGTTGGGGACAGATATAGGTGCTGCTGTAGAAGCAACTTGGTTGGGGACAGATATAGGTGCTGCTGTAGAACCTCCTTGGTTGGGGACAGTTCTAGGTGCTCCTGTAGAACCTCCTTGGTTGGGGACAGATATAGGTGCTGCTGTAGAACCTCCTTGGTAGGGGACAGATATAGGTGCTGCTGTAGACCCTCCTTGGTTGGGGACAGATCGAGGTGCTGCTGTAGACCTCCTTGGTTGGGGACAGATATAGGTGCTGCTGTAGAACCTCCTTGATTGGGGACAGATATAGGTGCTGCTGTAGAACATCCTTGGTTGGGGACAGATGTAGGTGCTGCTGTAGAACCTCCTTTGTTGGAGACAGATCTAGGTGCTGCTGTAGAACCTTCTTGGTTGGGGACAGATCTAGGTGCTGCTGTAGACCTCCTTGGTTGGGAAAAGATCTAGGTGCTGCTGTAGAACCTCCTTGATTGGGGACATTTCTAGGTGCTGCTGTAGAACATCCTTGGTTGGGGACAGATGTAGGTGCTGCTGTAGAACCTCCTTTGTTGGAGACAGATCTAGGTGCTGCTGTAGAACCTTCTTGGTTGGGAACAGATCTAGGTGCTGCTGTAGACCTCCTTGGTTGGGGACAGATCTAGGTGCTGCTGTATAACCTCCTTGGTTGGGGACAGATCTAGGTGCTGCTATAGAACGTTCTTGGTTGGGGACAGATCTAGGTGCTGCTGTATACCCTCCTTGGTTGGGGACAGATCTAGGTGCTGCTGTAGACCCTCATTGGTTGGGGACAGATCTAGGTGCTGCTGTAGAACCTCCTTGGTTGGGGACAGATATAGGTGCTGCTGTAGAACCTCCTTGGTTGGGGACAGATCTAGGTGCTCCTGTAGAACCTCCTTGGTTGGGGACAGATATAGGTGCTGCTGTAGAACCTCCTTGGTAGGGGACAGATATAGGTGCTGCTATAGACCTCCTTGGTTGGGGACAGATCTAGGTGCTGCTGTAGAACCTCCTTGGATGGGGACAGATATAGGTGCTGCTGTAGAATCTCCTTGGTTTGGGACAGATCTAGGTGCTGCTGTAGACCTCCTTGGTTGGGAACAGATCTAGGTGCTGCTGTAGAACCTCCTTGATTGGGGACATTTCTAGGTGCTGCTGTAGAACATCCTTGGTTGGGGACAGATGTAGGTGCTGCTGTAGAACCTCCTTTGTTGGAGACAGATCTAGGTGCTGCTGTAGAACATTCTTGGTTGGGGACAGATCTAGGTGCTGCTGTAGACCTCCTTGGTTGGGGACAGATCTAGGTGCTGCTGTAGAACCTCCTTGGTTGGGGACAGATCTAGGTGCTGCTATAGAACCTTCTTGGTTGGGGACAGATCTAGGTGCTGCTGTATACCCTCCTTGGTTGGGGACAGATCTAGGTGCTGCTGTAGACCCTCATTGGTTGGGGACAGATCTAGGTGCTGCTGTAGAACCTCCTTGGTTGGGGACAGATATAGGTGCTGATGTAGAACCTCCTTGGTTGGGGACAGATCTAGGTGCTGCTGTAGAACCTCCTTGGTTGGGGACAGATCTAGGTGCTGCTGTAGAACCTCCTTGGTTGGGGACAGATCTAGGTGCTGCTGTAGAACCTCCTTGGTTGGGGACAGATCTAGGTGCTGCTGTAGAACCTCCTTGGTTGGGGACAGATCTAGGTGCTGCTGTAGACCTCCTTGGTTGGGGACAGATCTAGGTGCTGCTGTAGACCCTCATTGGTTGGGGACAGATCTAGGTGCTCCTGTAGAACCTCCTTGGTTGGGGACAGATATAGGTGCTGCTGTAGAACCTCCTTGGTTGGGGACAGATCTAGGTGCTGCTATAGACCTCCTTGGTTGGGGACAGATCTATGTGCTGCTGTAGAACCTCCTTGGTTGGGGACAGATCTAGGTGCTCCTATAGAACCTCCTTGGTTGGGGACAGATATAGGTGCTGCTGTAGAAACTCCGTGGTTGGGGACAGATCTAGGTGCTTCTGTAGAACCTCCTTGGTTGGGGAGAGATCTAGCTGCTGCTGTAGAACCTCCTTGATTGGGGACAGATCTAGGTGCTGATGTATTCCCTCCTTGGTTGGGGACAGATCTAGGTGCTGCTGTAGACCCTCCTTGGTTGGGGACAGATCTAGGTGCTGCTGTAGACCCTCCTTGTTTGGGGACAGATCTAGGTGCTGCTGTAGAACCTCCTTGGTTGGGGAGAGATCTAGGTGCTGCTGTAGAACCTCCTTGGTTGGGGACAGATCTAGGTACTGCTGTAGACCTCCTTGGTTGGGGACAGATCTAGGTGCTGCTGTAGACCCTCATTGGTTGGGGACAGATCTAGGTGCTGCTGTAGAACCTCCTTGGTTGGGGACAGATATAGGTGCTGCTGTAGAACCTCCTTGGTTTGGGACAGATCTAGGTGCTGCTGTAGACCTCCTTGGTTTGGGACAGATCTAGGTGCTGCTGTAGAACCTCCTTGGTTGGGGACAGATCTAGGTGCTCCTGTAGAACCTCCTTGGTTGGGGACAGATCTAGGTGCTGCTGTAGAACCTCCGTGGTTGGGGACAGATCGAGGTGCTGCTGTAGACCCTCCTTGGTTGGGGACAGATCTAGGTGCTGCTGTATACCCTCCTTGGTTGGGGACAGATCTAGGTGCTGCTGTAGACCCTCATTGGTTGGGGACAGATCTAGGTGCTGCTGTAGAACCTCCTTGGTTGGGGACAGATATAGGTGCTGATGTAGAACCTCCTTGGTTGGGGACAGATCTAGGTGCTGCTGTAGAACCTCCTTGGTTGGGGACAGATCTAGGTGCTGCTGTAGAACCTCCTTGGTTGGGGACAGATCTAGGTGCTGCTGTAGAACCTCCTTGGTTGGGGACAGATCTAGGTGCTGCTGTAGAACCTCCTTGGTTGGGGACAGATCTAGGTGCTGCTGTAGACCTCATTGGTTGGGGACAGATCTAGGTGCTCCTGTAGAACCTCCTTGGTTGGGGACAGATATAGGTGCTGCTGTAGAACCTCCTTGGTTGGGGACAGATCTAGGTGCTGCTATAGACCTCCTTGGTTGGGGACAGATCTAGGTGCTGCTGTAGAACCTCCTTGGTTGGGGACAGATCTAGGTGCTCCTATAGAACCTCCTTGGTTGGGGACAGATATAGGTGCTGCTGTAGAACCTCTGTGGTTGGGGACAGATCTACAGTGGGGAGAACAAGTATTTGATACACTGCCGATTTTGCAGGTTTTCCTACTTACAAAGCATGTAGAGGTCTGTCATTTTTATCATAGGTACACTTCAACTGTGAGAGACGGAATCTAAAACAAAAATCCAGAAAATCACATTGTATGATTTTTAAGTAATTCATTTGCATTTTATTGCATGACATAAGTATTTGATACATCAGAAAAGCAGAACTTAATATTTGGTACAGAAACCTTTGTTTGCAATTACAGAGATCATACGTTTCCTGTAGTTCTTGACCAAGTTTGCACACACTGCAGCAGGGATTTTGGCCCACTCCTCCATACAGACCTTCTCCAGATCCTTCAGGTTTCGGGGCTGTCGCTGGGCAATACGGACTTTCAGCTCCCTCCAAAGATTTTCTATTGGGTTCAGGTCTAGAGACTGGCTAGGCCACTCCAGGACCTTGAGATGCTTCTTACGGAGCCACTCCTTAGTTTCCCTGGCTGTGTGTTTCGGGTCGTTGTCATGCTGGAAAACCCAGCCACGACCCATCTTCAATGCTCTTACTGAGGGAAGGAGGTTGTTGGCCAAGATCTCGCGATACATGGCCCCATCCATCCTCCCCTCAATACGGTGCAGTCGTACTGTCCCCTTTGCAGAAAAGCATCCCCAAAGAATGATGTTTCCACCTCCATGCTTCTGTAACGGGTGTCGTCCTCCTCCTCCTCGGACGAGGAGAGGAGAGAGGGATCTGAAGACCAATGTGCAGCGAGGTACGATGACATAACTGATATTTATTAAACAAGACGAAGACGAAACGAAATACACTTGATAAACTACAAAATAACAAACACGACGTAGACAGACCTGAACATGGACTTACATATAACGTGAAGAACGCACGAACAGGTACACGACTACAAACAAACGCTACAGTCCCGTGTGGCACGAACATACATACAGACACAGGAGACAACCACCCACAAACAAACAGTGAGAACAACCTACCTTAATATGACTCTCAATCAGAGGAAACGTCAAACACCTGCCTCTGATTGAGAGCCATACCAGGCAACCCAAAACCAACATAGAAACAGAAAACATAGACTGCCCACCCAAAACTCACGCCCTGACCAATAAACACATACAAAACAAGAGAAAACAGGTCAGGAACGTGACATAACCCCCCCCTTAAGGTGCGAACGCCGGGCGCACCAGCACAAAGTCTAGGGGAGGGTCTGGGTGGGCATCTGACCACGGTGGTGGCTCAGGCTCCGGACGCTGTCCCCACACCACCATAGTCACTCCCCGCTTCTGTATCCCCCTCCCAATGACCACCCTCCAACTAAACCCACCTAAATGAAGGGGCAGCACCGGGATAAGGGCCAGCACCGGGATAAGGGGCAGCACCGGGATAAGGGGCAGCACCGGGATAAGGGGCAGCACCGGGATAAGGGGCAGGTCCTGGCTGAGGGACTCTGGCAGGTCCTGGCTGAGGGACTCTGGCAGGTCCTGGCTGAGGGACTCTGGCAGGTCCTGGCTGAGGGACTCTGGCAGGTCCTGGCTGAGGGACTCTGGCAGGTCCTGGCTGGACGGCTCTGGCAGGTCCTGACTGGACGGCTCTGGCAGGTCCTGACTGGACGGCTCTGGCAGGTCCTGGCTGGACGGCTCTGGCAGGTCCTGGCTGGACGGCTCTGGCTGGTCCTGGCTGGACGGCTCTGGCTGGTCCTGGCTGGACGGCTCTGAAGGCTGATCCGGTCTGGCTGGACGGCTCTGAAGGCTGATCCGGTCTGGCGGAAGGCTCTGGCTGATCCGGTCTGGCGGAAGGCTCTGGCTGATCCGGTCTGGAGGAAGGCTCTGGCTGATCCGGTCTGGCGGAAGGCTCTGGCTGATCCGGTCTGGCGGAAGGCTCTGGCTGATCCGGTCTGGCGGAAGGCTCTGGCTGATCCGGTCTGGCGGAAGGCTCTGGCTGATCCGGTCTGGCGGAAGGCTCTGGCTGATCCGGTCTGGCGGAAGGCTCTGGCTGATCCGGTCTGGCGGAAGGCTCTAGCGGCTCCTGTCTGGCGGACGGCTCTGTAGGCTCTTGGCAGACGGGCGGCTTTGCAGGCTCATGGCAGACGGGCAGCTTTGCAGGCTCATGACAGACGGGCAGTTCAGGCGCCGTTGGGCAGACGGACAGTTCAGACGCCATAAGGCAGACGGGCAGTTCAGGCGCCGCTGGGCAGACGGGCAGTTCAGGCGCCGCTGGGCAGACGGGCAGTTCAGGCGCCGCTGGGCAGACGGGCAGTTCAGGCGCCGCTGGGCAGACGGGCAGTTCAGACGGCGTAGAGCAGACGGGCAGTTCAGACGGCGTAGGGCAGACGGGCACACCTGTAGGGAGGAGACGGAGAGACAGCCTGGTGCGTGGGGCTGCCACAGGACCCACCAGGCTGGAGAGACCTACAGGAGGCTTGATGTTAAGAGGCACCTGAAGGACCGGGCTGTGGGGGAGTACTGGAGCTCTGGTGTGCAGCCTTGGCACCACTCCCCCAGGCTGGAATACTACACCAGCCCGTACCCTCCAGAGTGCAGGCACAGGTTGAACCGGGCTGTGGATGAGCACTGGAGATCTAGTGCCTACTACGCGCACTTCTCTCTTAGGCTCCACTACCACATTTGCCCGGTACGAGCGGAGCGTAGGCATAGGACGCACTGCACCCTCCCAGCGCTCCGGAGACACAGCACGCAGAGCCGGCGCAGGATACCCTGGACCGAAACTGCGTACCGGAGACCAGACGCGCTGAGCAGGCACAATACGCCCCGGCTGGATGCCCACACTCACATGACACTTTCGGGGGGCTGCTCTATAGCGCACCGGGCTATGGGCACGCACTGGCGACACCGTGCGCTTAACCGCATAACACGGTGCCTGACCAGTGACGCGTTGCTTATAATAAGCACGAGGAGTGCGCTCAGGTCTGCTACCTGGCTTAGCCACACTCCTCTCTAGCCCCCCCCAAAAAAAATTCTGGGGTTGCCTCTCGTACCTGTCCCGCTGCCGTGCTGCCTCCTCATATCGCCGCCGCTCAGCTTTCGCTTCCTCCAGCTCAGCTTTGGGGCGGCGATACTCCCCAGCCTGTGCCCAGGGTCCTTCTCCGTTCAAGATCTCCTCCCATGTCCATGAATCCTGGGATCTCTGCGGTTGCTGTCGCTGCCCTTTTCCCCGCTGCTTGGTTCTGGTAATTTGGTGGGTGGTTCTGTAACGGGTGTCGTCCTCCTCCTCCTCGGACGAGGAGAGGAGAGAGGGATCTGAAGACCAATGTGCAGCGAGGTACGATGACATAACTGATATTTATTAAACAAGACGAAGACGAAACGAAATACACTTGATAAACTACAAAATAACAAACACGACGTAGACAGACCTGAACATGGACTTACATATAACGTGAAGAACGCACGAACAGGTACACGACTACAAACAAACGCTACAGTCCCGTGTGGCACGAACATACATACAGACACAGGAGACAACCACCCACAAACAAACAGTGAGAACAACCTACCTTAATATGACTCTCAATCAGAGGAAACGTCAAACACCTGCCTCTGATTGAGAGCCATACCAGGCAACCCAAAACCAACATAGAAACAGAAAACATAGACTGCCCACCCAAAACTCACGCCCTGACCAATAAACACATACAAAACAAGAGAAAACAGGTCAGGAACGTGACAGCTTCACGGTTGGGATGGTGTTCTTGGGGTTGTACTCATCCTTCTTCCTCCTCCAAACACGGCGAGTGGAGTTTAGACCAAAAAGCTATATTTTTGTCTCATCAGACCACATGACCTTCTCCCATTCCTCCTCTGGATCATCCAGATGGTCATTGGCAAACTTCAGACGGGCCTGGACATGCGCTGGCTTGAGCAGGGGGACCTTGCGTGCGCTGCAGGATTTTAATCCATGACGGCGTAGTGTGTTACTAATGGTTCTTTGAGACTGTGGTCCCAGCTCTCTTCAGGTCATTGACCAGGTCCTGCCGTGTAGTTCTGGGCTGATCCCTCACCTTCCTCATGATCATTGATGCCCCACGAGGTGAGATCTTGCATGGAGCCCCAGACCGAGGGTGATTGACCGTCGTCTTGAACTTCTTCCATTTTCTAATAATTGCGCCAACAGTTGTTGCCTTCTCACCAAGCTGCTTGCCTATTGTCCTGTAGCCCATCCCAGCCTTGTGCAAGTCTACAATTTTATCCCTGATGTCCTTACACAGCTCTCTGGTCTTGGCCATTGTGGAGAGGTTTGAGTCTGTTTGATTGAGTGTGTGGACAGGTGTCTTTTATACAGGTAACGAGTTCAAACAGGTGCAGTTAATACAGGTAATGAGTGGAGAACAGGAGGGCTTCTTAAAGAAAAGCTAACAGGTCTGTGAGAGCTGGAATTCTTACTGGTTGGTAGGTGATCAAATACTTATGTCATGCAATAAAATGCAAATGTATTACTTAAAAATCATACAATGTGATTATCTGGATTTTTGTTTTAGATTCCGTCTCTCACAGTTGAAGTGTACCTATGATAAAAATGACAGACCTCTACATGCTTTGTAAGTAGGAAAACCTGCAAAATCGACAGTGTATCAAATACTTGTTCTCCCCACTGTAGGTGCTTCTGTAGAACCTCCTTGGTTGGGGAGAGATCTAGCTGCTGCTGTAGAACCTCCTTGATTGGGGACAGATCTAGGTGCTGATGTATTCCCTCCTTGGTTGGGGACAGATCTAGGTGCTGCTGTAGACCCTCCTTGGTTGGGGACAGATCTAGGTGCTGCTGTAGACCCTCCTTGGTTGGGGACAGATCTAGGTGCTGCTGTAGACCCTCCTTGGTTGGGGACAGATCTAGGTGCTGCTGTAGAACCTTCTTGGTTTGGGACAGATCTAGGTGCTGCTATAGACCTCCTTGGTTGGGGACAGATCTAGGTGCTGCTGTCAGAACCTCCTTGGTTGGGGACAGATCTAGGTGCTCCTGTAGAACCTCCTTGGTTGGGGACAGATCTAGGTGCTGCTGTAGAACCTCCGTGGTTGGGGACAGATCGAGGTGCTGCTGTAGACCTCCTTGGTTGGGGACAGATATAGGTGCTGCTGTAGAACCTCCTTGGTTGGGGACAGATATAGGTGCTGCTGTAGAACCTCCTTGGTTGGGGACAGATATAGGTGCTGCTGTAGAACCTCCTTGGTTGGGGACAGATCTAGGTGCTCCTGTAGAACCTCCTTGGTTGGGGACAGATATAGGTGCTGCTGTAGAACCTCCTTGGTTGGGGACAGATATAGTTGCTGCTGTAGACCCTCCTTGGTTGGGGACAGATCTAGGTGCTGCTGTAGACCCTCATTGGTTGGGGACAGATCTAGGTGCTCCTGTAGAATCTACTTGGTTGGGGACAGAATTAGGTACTGCTGTAGAACCTCCTTGGTTGGGGACAGATATAGGTGCTGCTGTAGACCTTCATTGGTTGGGGACAGATCTAGGTGCTCCTGTAGAACCTCCTTGGTTGGGGACAGATATAGGTGCTGCTGTAGAACATCCTTGGTTGGGGACAGATCTAGGTGCTGCTGTAGACCTCCTTGGTTGGGGACAGATCTAGGCGCTGCTGTAGAATCTCCTTGGTTGGGGACAGATATAGGTGCTGCTGTAGAACCTCCTTGGTTGGGGACAGATCTAGGTGCTGCTGTAGAACCTCCTTGGTTGGGGAGAGATCTAGGTGCTGCTGTAGAACCTCCTTGATTGGGGACAGATCTAGGTGCTGATGTATACCCTCCTTGGTTGGGGAGAGATCTAGGTGTTGCAGTAGACCCTCCTTGGTTCAGGACAGAAGCACCAGATCATCTAAAAACAGCAGGCATTTGATTTCCGAGTCCAGTGGCGTGAGGCCAGGTGCTGCAGAATGTTCTAGTTAGTGCTCTTCTAGTGCCCTCACCTAGTGCCCTCACCTAGTGCCCTAAGCTAAGGTTTTCTGGGTCTGTGTTTTGGTTGGATAGGTTTCTCAATTTCTTTCTTGGGTTTTTGCATTCTTCATCAAACATTTTATCTTTGTTGTTAGTTGTCTTAGGTTTTCAGCTGGAATTAACATTTGATATGTTAGCTGATAGGTCAATATACTGTTCAGGCTTCCAATGCTAAGTTTACACCTTCACTATTGCAGGGAAACATTTTGTCCGGGATGTTTTCTAGGAGGGATTTTATTTGTTGTTGGCCAATTGTTTCGTGGTAGGTTTCTTCAAAACCTTTGTTCCATCTACAGCATTTCTTAAAAGCATGCAGTTTGTTCGGATTCGAAGCCTCATGTTTGAGTATTGCTCTGTTCAAGTAGATTGTGATTTTGGTGTGGTCTGATAGGGGTGTCAGTGGGCTCACTGTGATTGAGGTTGAGGTCGGTGAAGAAGATAAAGAAGTCTACAGTACTGCTGCCAAGAGATTAGCTATAGGTGTACCTACTGTAGGAGTCCCCTCAAAGCCTACCATTGACTATGTACATACCCAGCATCTGACAGAGCTGCAGGAGTTGTGACCTGTTTTTTGTTGATTGTTTTGTCGTAGTTGTGTCTAGGGGGACGTATTGTCGAGGGGATTCTGTCACCTCCAGGTATGTGTTTGTCTCCCTCTGTGCTGAGGGTGTCGGGTTATTGTCCAGTTCTGGCATTTAGGTCATCACAGACTAGTGCATGTCCCTGGGCCTGGAAATGGTTGATCTCCCCCTCTAGGATGGAGAAGATGTCATCATTAAAGTGATACTTCTAGATTTTGGCAGATGAACTTGTGGATACCATTTTTATGTCTGTATGTCCAGTATGAAGGAAGTTAGAAGTAGTTTTGCAAGCCAATGCTAACTAGTGTTAGCACAATGACTGGAAGTATATGGGTATCTGCTAGCATGCTTCGGGCCATTAGGTTTGAGCAGAGCATGCTGAGCATCTGGTGAATGCCTCTTAGGTCTCAAGAAGGGGCTTGGTTTGATGTAGGAGTGGGGGTTGGGCCTGTTTGCCTGCTCATGGCCTGGCTGTCATGTTGAGGTCCTCGCTGCAAAGGTGGGGGCCATGGGGGAGGCAGGAGGGGAATAGGCGTGATCTGGGAGAGGGCTGTACATGGTTTGGCCAGGGTTGGTTAGAGGGGGTGTCGACTTGTTGGGCTGGGGGTGGAGGGGTGGCTGGTGGTGCTGTGGTCTGGGTATAGGTCCTTTGGGTGCAGGTCCTCTGGGTACAGGTTTGAGGGGAAGTCTCGCAGGTCTGGGAGAGTGTTTCACTGGTCTGAAAGAGTGTCTCGCTGGTCTGGGAGAGTGTCTCGCTGGTCTGGGAGAGTGTCTCACTGGTCTGGGAGAATGTCTCACTGGTCTGGGAGAGTGTCTCACTGGTCTGAAAGAGTGTCTCGCTGGTCTGGGAGAGCGTCTCGCTGGTCTGGGAGAGCGTCTCGCTGGTCTGGGAGAGTGTCTCGCAGGTCTGGGAGAGTGTCTCGTTGGTCTGGGAGTGTCTCGCTGGTCTGGGAGAGTGTCTCGCTGGTCTGGGAGAGTGTCTCGCAGGTCTCGGATGTCTTTCAAGATCCTGGGAACGGTGGTGACCGCTGCCTTGTAGAGGTGTACTTGGTCGTAGAGGCTGTCCAAATCCACGGTGCAGTGATGGGCCAGGTAAACATTGGGTTCAGAGGCACAGTCACGGGAAATGCTTGCATTCACCCTCTGTATGGTGGCATGGTAGCAGGGTGGAGATGACCACTTGTGTGTTAGGGAAAGTGGAAGAAGCTTATTCAATCCCTCCCTTGAGTGCTGTGGCCACCCTCTCTCTCTCTCTCTCTCTCTCTCTCTCTCTCCCTCTCCCTCTCTCTCTGTGTCGCTTTCTCTCCCACCATATCATTCTCTCTCTCTTTCTCCCTGTCTCTCCCACTCTCTCTAATGAAAGTTACCGTGACTTTGACAGCCAGAGGCTTGGAGACCGTCCTAATTTAATTTATTTGATTTTATTAGCGTAATAAGCTTGAACAAGCACTGAACTCTGTGGTGTTTGTGTGTTCATCAGGGAGGAAATGTGTTTGTCCACATCATATCTGCTGTGTGTGTGTGTGTGTGTGTGTGTGTGTGTGTGTGTGTGTGTGTGTGTGTGTGTGTGTGTGTGTGTGTGTGTGTGTGTGTGTGTGTGTGTGTGTGTATCCCTCCTCTCAGCACAACAGTCTCTCCCCAAGATATGACAGAGATCTGTTTTATCAAAAGCTCATCTGGCTCGATACTAAACCCAGTGCAGTGTAAACACACACACACCCAGTCACTGTGCTTTGAACTGAAGCAGACAGCCATTTCATGATTGTCTGGTTCTATCTTTTTGGCTCCTCTTACATATCTCCTCTGTTTTTCTAAACTGTTCCTTCTCTCTTTCTATCTCGGATGCTTTCTTGATTGTTCTGTCACTTTTAACACACACACACACACACACACACACACACACACACACACACACACACACTGATTTACTCTCACACCCCCTTGATAATGAGTGTGAATCTGATCAATGTTTAATCATGGAACTCACCCCGTCATCCACTAGAAGTTCTACCTCATGCAGGAGTAATCTGTTCTTTCTATCAAACGTTCTACCGTCCGCCTTTTTTCAATGGTTTGATCCCAAGTCTTTCCACTGTGGCACTGGGTAATATTGCTAGTGACAATATTGTGATTACACTTCATGCTTTGGTCCGTTGCTTTCATGTTCACTTAAACATCTAATGAAGGCAGCTTAATTACTTTATAACCGCATAATAATGACCTGTTTGTCTTCGCAATTAAAACAACCCACTGGGCACACACTGGTTGACTCAACGTCGATTCCACGTCATTTCAATTAGATTATGCTGAGCCAACGTGGAATAGACGTTGAATTGACGTCTGTGCCCAGAGGTAAGTAGCACTAAGTGACATTTGGTACAATGCAGTTACTAATTGAACAGTTTAAATTAAATACCCCTTCAGCCCCTTCGACAGGCAGTAAGTAGTAATACAAACATGAAGTATGGCAATATTTCCACTTTTAGAAAAGGAAAAGCAAATCAACAATAGCTCTACAGTAAAACGGTAGAAGAACAGTAAGGTGCTTTACAGATGACGAAAGCATATGGATTGACTGAAGCCCTAACCTATAAATCACTAGCACAGTCCTTTATGTGACACCTGCCGTATAGATCAGGCCACAGGCACCGACTGGACACAATGGGGGAACTGCAATGGGGTTTCTCCTTCCCCTCGCTCCCTTTTTCCTCTCCTTTTCACTCCTTTGCTTCTCTTTCTTCTTCTCATTATTCGGCTTTCTCCAGGCTGCTGACTTTGTAGGGACTAGACTCTCAAGGGCACAGTAACGGAGAGAGAGCGAGGGAGGGAGGGAGGAGAGAGAGGCAGATGGAAGGGAAGAGAAGGGAGCAGAAGAGGAGTGAGGGTGGGTGGGTGGGTGGGTGGGGGAAAGGAAAGGGGGATGAAGGGAGGAGAAGAGGAGGGAGGAAGAGGGAGGAGTCATGGAGAGGGAGAAAGAAAAGGGAGAACAAAGAATTATAAAGACAGGAGGAAAAGGGTCATACAGATAGAGAGGGAGGGAAAGAAGAAGAGGGACATTGCAGAGATTGAAGGGATGAGAGGGGTGAAGGGAGGAGAGGAAGAGTATTCTCTTTCTGTTATAGCATATTGAGTTCCCATCCAAGTGTGAAATTACCAGATAGAAATCAGTGCCCCTGACATACATCAAAATATGTTTTAAGATGATCCCATCCCCCTCCTACTCATATGTACACACACGCGCGCGCACACACACACACACACACACACACACACACACACACACACACACACACACACACACACACACACACACACACCACACCTACACCCACTCTCACATGCTATACCCCCTCCACACTCACATACACACTCCCACCGGCGTCGTCCACCTAAACTCATCTACAGCCTCACAGGGGGGCGGGGGGGGGGGGTAACTTTGTATTCTTTCCCTGTGTTCTCCTTCAGACTGCAGTAACCTTTGTTGTCCAATTTGTCAGTTGAGATATAAAAAAGGCCTGTCTCAATCTAATAAGCAGCTTGGCTGGGTGCTGATTGAGAATTACATTTTCTCCCCGGGTGAAAAATAAACCCCCTATTAAATATTAATCGTTTCTCCACTTGGACTTCATGAAGCAGCCTTCAGTCTTCTGATCTGGAGCCGAGACTGAGGCGTGCTGTGATTTATGAGTCGACCCAGCGGCAAAAGAATAGAGAAACTTGTATTATTTCTCTAGGTCAAGGATGGGGAGAGTCCACACAAGGCCTCTACACAAACACACAAACACACACAAATCTAAAGGGGTTCTCCTGCCTAGGAAGGACACAGCAATGAGATTTCTATGCTTACACACACGCGTGCATGGAGACACACACCCTCTCAGCTCATAACATGTAACACACACACTCATAACTCATACAAATATTATTAGACACACACAGACCATTGTCTGGACTGAACTGATTTTAAACAGATCACTTAGCCACAGTAACCTTCACATGGCCCAGTGTCAATATAAAACCATCAGAATTGCCATCTCTACACTGTAACAGAACTGACCAAACTCTGAACCATAACAGAGTAACAGAACTGACCAAACTCTCATCGCCGTAACAGTTTAACAGAACTGACCAAAAGCTAATCACCATAGGAGTGTAACAGAACTGACCAAAAGCTAATCACTATAGGACTGTAACAGAACTGACCAAAAGCTAATCACTATAGGAGTGTAACAGAACTGACCAAAAGCTAATCACTATAGGAGTGTAACAGAACTGACCAAAAGCTAATCACTATAGGAGTGTAACAGAACTGACCAAAAGCTAATCACTATAGGAGTGTAACAGAACTGACCAAAAGCTAATCACTATAGGAGTGTAACAGAACTGACCAAACTCTGAACCATAACAGAGTAACAGAACTGACCAAACTCTCATCGCCGTAACAGTTTAACAGAACTGACCAAAAGCTAATCACCATAGGAGTGTAACAGAACTGACCAAAAGCTAATCACTATAGGACTGTAACAGAACTGACCAAAAGCTAATCACTATAGGAGTGTAACAGAACTGACCAAAAGCTAATCACTATAGGAGTGTAACAGAACTGACCAAAAGCTAATCACTATAGGAGTGTAACAGAACTGACCAAAAGCTAATCACTATAGGAGTGTAACAGAACTGACCAAAAGCTAATCACTATAGGAGTGTAACAGAACTGACCAAACTCTGAACCATAACAGAGTAACAGAACTGACCAAACTCTCATCGCCGTAACAGTTTAACAGAACTGACCAAAAGCTAATCACCATAGGAGTGTAACAGAACTGACCAAAAGCTAATCACTATAGGACTGTAACAGAACTGACCAAAAGCTAATCACTATAGGAGTGTAACAGAACTGACCAAAAGCTAATCACTATAGGAGTGTAACAGAACTGACCAAAAGCTAATCACTATAGGAGTGTAACAGAACTGACCAAAAGCTAATCACTATAGAAGTGTAACAGAACTGACCAAAAGCTAATCACCATAGGAGTGTAACAGAACTGACCAAAAGCTAATCACCATAGGAGTGTAACAGAAGTGACCAAAAGCTAATCACCATAGGAGTGTAACAGATCTGACCAAAAGCTAATCACCATAACAGAATAACAAAGTGACAAAACTCTTCGCCATAACAGGACGAAAGCAATAGAATAACCTGTGCTCGCTCCAATTGGGCATATAATGTTTCTGTTGGCCTGCTGGTCCTCATTAGAACCCTGACCCTACATTATAAACACAGCAAGGTATCAACAACCATTGACACTATAGCAAACAGTCCAATAATGTACTCCAAGCACAGCTTATCTAAACCAGCTGACTTAGAAAGGAGCCTCTGATGATAGATGGTAAACAACAGAGAGGAAAAGCAAGGCTTTAGTCTGTAGAAAAGCCCATGTCTCTCTGTTACTCTTTACTCAGAGTCATACCCTCCTCAGCTCCTTTCTCCTCCCCTCCTCCTCTCCTCCTCTCCTTCTCTTCTCTCCTTCCCTGGCTCTCCCTCTCTGTGTGGCTATAGACCAGGGATGAAAAGAGGAAGAGAGTTGTGGTGAGAAAAGAGAGGAGAGCAGAGGAGGGAAGCTTTACTTTTACCGTCATAATGTAACTGACACCATTGACAGGTAATCTGTCACTACCTCTCCTCCCCTCCTCCCCTCCTCCTCCCCTCCTCTGCTCCTCCCCTCCTCTGCTCCTCCCCTCCCCTCCTCCTCCCCTCTTCTGCTCCTCCCCTCTTCTGCTCCTCCCCTCTTCTGCTCCTCCCTAGCACACAGGCTCACAACGCTCTATATTACCCCCCCCAATCCATTCCACTGGCAAGACTGAGGCAACACCAAGCAGTCCCAGAGTGGTGTGTGTGTCTGTGTGTGTCTCTGTGTGTGTGTGTGTGTGTGTGGGTTGACATGGAACAAGAGGGCCAGACACCACAGCAAGAAACACACAGCACACGGTATTAAGTCATCAATGGTGATTGATGGGGAGATTTCATTTGGTTTCCCCAACGGGCAAAGATGGAAACCTCAGTGGTGAGGCAGTGTGTGTGGGCTGTGTGTGTGTGTGTGTGAAGGGAGTGTGTGTGTGTGTGTATTTTTGTGAAGGGAGTTTGTGTGTGTGTGTCTGTGTGTGTGTGTGCGTGTGTGTGTGTGTGTGAAGGGAGTGTGTGTGTGTGTGTGTGTGTGCGTGTGTGTGTGTGTGTGTGTGTGTGTGTGTGTGTGTGTGTGTGTGTGTGTGTGTGTGTGTGTGTGTGTGTGTGTGTGGTGGGTTGAATGGAGAGAGCGTATAGATTGCATTGTTGATTAATGTATAGCCTTTATGAAAATTGTCAGCCATATAAAATGAATTGAATTGATGTAGCAGCAGTAATTCCATACATAGGATGCTGTCTGGAAGATAGGACTGGATCACATTTCAGACAATTATATCAACGCTGCTCTGTGTTGTCAAGTCTTAATTCATTTCCAATCTGAGCCTCTCCCTTTCTATCTACTGTAAACACACACACACACACACACACACACACTCCCTTCACACACACACACACACACAGACACACACACACAAACTCCCTTCACAAAAATACACACACACACACACTCCCTTCACACACACACAGCCCACACACACTGCCTCACCACTGAGGTTTCCATCTTTGCCCGTTGGGGAAACCAAATGAAATCTCCCCATCAATCACCATTGATGACTTAATACCGTGTGCTGTGTGTTTCTTGCTGTGGTGTCTGGCCCTCTTGTTCCATGTCACACACTCCCTTCACACACACTCCCTTCACACACACACAGCCCACACACACTGCCTCACCACTGAGGTTTCCATCTTTGCCCGTTGGGGAAACCAAATGAAATCTCCCCATCAATCACCATTGATGACTTAATACCGTGTGCTGTGTGTTTCTTGCTGTGGTGTCTGGCCCTCTTGTTCCATGTCAACCCCACTTTGTGTTTATAGCAGTAAAGCAGAGCACCGTTCTCAGCCTCCCAGCCTCCGCCCAGTGTCTTGTCTAAACAATGATGGAGAGAGCTGCTTTTGGCTGGGGTGAAAACCCTTCCCAAGGTCGCCTGGGAGAGCCATCCATCATTCCCTCTATCCCTCCATCCCTCTCTCTATCATCCCTCTCTCTATCATCCCTCTCTCTATCATCCCTCTATCCCTCCATCCCTCTCTCCATCATCCCTCTATCCCTCCATCCCTCTCTCTATCATCCCTCTCTCTATCATCCCTCTATCCCTCCATCCCTCTCTCTATCATCCCTCTATCCCTCCATCCCTCTCTCCATCATCCAACTATCCCTCCATCCCTCTCTCCATCATCCAACTATCCCTCCATCCCTCTCTCCATCATCCCTCTATCCCTCCATCCCTCTCTCCATCATCCCTCTATCCCCCCATCCCTCTCTCTATCATGCCTCTATCCCTCCATCCCTCTATCCCTCCATCCCGCTATCCCTCCATCCCTCTCTCTATCATCCCTCTATCCCTCCATCCCTCTCGCTATCATCCCTCTATCCCTCCATCCCTCTCTCTATCTGTTTATTCATTGGATGGGCTGGTGGTGAAGGCTTGGTGAGGCCGGTGGACAGGGTCTGAGTAAAGCTCTCGGTTGAGCAACACTCCTCCCCAGCCTGGCCAGTCCCTTTTAGCGTGGCCGACACGCTTCCCCATCAAGGTGATTGATTTTCTCCATGCGCCGCAGCGCTAACTCCTAGCACTGACTGGACCCAACCGGTCCCTGAATCATTTAGAGGAGCAGGAAAAGAGTCAACACCCCTCTATGGGAGGTTAGCTCTGGGGGTGTTGTGAGGAGGTTGTGTGGTTGTCGGTTGTTGTTACCGAAACGTGATTACTTTGATAGCGTGGCGGAAGCAAGGGCCAGCTGCCCCCCCCCCCCCCCCCCGATGGAAAAAAAGACAAACAACATAGAATGGATATTACTGTTAACCACAGTGGGATAGAAATGAAATTGTGGCATTCAGATGTGTTTATTGTCATTGTGACACCGTGGGGTTGGCCTCATGTTGTCCCCAGAATGAAGAGACGATAGACTCCATTGCTGGGGAGACATTCTGAACGACAGTGAATTATATAATGAATACTAACTGAAACTCCAGTAGCAGCCGTTACCTTGGGAACTAGGAGAGTCACAGAGCTTGTCCCCAAGCATTTGATTCCATATCGAATCAGGAACTTCTGCATTTGTCTGAAATTGGATGGCAGTACAGCGATGTCATTCTTCAACTGTATTATTGACTGTATGTTTTGTTTATTCCATGTGTAACTCTGTGTTGTTGTATGTGTCGAACTGCTTTGGTTTATCTTGGCCAGGTCGCAGATGTAAATGAGAACTTGTTCTCAACTTGCCTACCTGGCTAAATAAAGGTGAAATAAAATACAAATAAATAAAATTCAATACACCCCACAAACTGTGAACAAAGAACCAGTTTTTTGCCAGTGTCCTTAAAAACGAGCATTTTGATGAACCCAAAACCGCCAACAAACACACCAACAACAACAATGAGGACAAAGCAAACGCACAAAGAAACTGCGAAAATGTACGGTGCTTATCTGAGAATCAGGCCCTGCTCGCACTCACTGTGATTGATACTATTCCTGTGTAACCATAGCTGCCATCAGCGTGTAGTGGAGCGGGATTGCCTCGTATGTTCTCTTGTGTTCAGAGAGCTAATGCTCCAGAAATTGAAAATGATAATGCCTTCAGATTTATTGAATAAGAAATAAGAGAGAAACCTCCACGTCACGAAGCGAGGAACTGTACCTGAGATGGGTTCTAAAGGAGAAAGAGGGAAACTGCCAAGTCACGAAGTGAGGAACTGTACCTGAGATGGGTTCTAAAGGAGAAAGAGGGAATCCGCCAAGTCACGAAGCGAGGAACTGTACCTGAGATGGGTTCTAAAGGAGAAAGAGGGAAACCGCCAAGTCACGAAGCGAGGAACTGTACCTGAGATGGGTTCTAAAGGAGAAAGAGGGAAACCGCCAAGTCACGAAGCGAGGAACTGTACCTGAGATGGGTTCTAAAGGAGAAAGAGGGAAACTGCCAAGTCACGAAGTGAGGAACTGTGCCTGAGAT